>NC_074727.1:13459341-13656841 GCF_947242115.1 Biomphalaria glabrata
ATCTTTGGTGTCCTGTTTAGATTTCTCACAAAGTGTATCCAAGATTAAAAGAAGTTGATGATGTTTTGGGCGGTGCTGCAGCATGGGAGAATGTGGATTCAACTGAAGGTAACTACTTAATATTATTATCTTTAATTAAGGCTAAAGGTCATGAAAGTTTTCTCAATACTTATTAGCTGCGACTCAACAAGTAAAAGCCTTATAAATCCCATATATATTGTATCTAAAAATGAATGCCGACCATGTCCTACAAAACTGCATTCTTTATCAAGATGTACCAATAAGGCAATATCCCCATAACCGCCCTATAGAAGAATAACTGAATGGAGAGCTGCTTGATTTGAAAACCACTGCACAGTTTTAGATATTGGTTTTGTCATCTGAACTCTTCAACATAATAATGAGAATGTAGAAGTATGTAACAACACAAAAACAAACAACTTTTGGTAAATATGCAATAAAATTATATTCATTATGTTGATACCTTTCAACATGCTTTTGTATATTTTTTTGACAGTTACCTGTCCCAAGTGTGAGCACAAAAGGGCATTCTTCATGCAGATCCAGACACGCTCAGCAGACGAGCCTATGACGACATTTTACAAGTGTTGTAACATGGGATGTAGCCATAGGTGGAGAGACTAATAGAGAACTTTCTCAATGTATTTAATAAATAATATAGAATTTTGACCAGGAGCTTTCAGTTAGGCCTGCTGTTAATTTTAAAAACTCATTATGAATCTACTCATGTAAGTCTGATTGTTTAGAGTATGTTAATAAATTATTCTTTTATATTAATTGAATCAAGTATGAAAGCTTATTTAGTTGTAGCTTGTTCCAAGGGAAAGTTTCCCCCCGAGATAAAGTTTGGCTTGTTTCATTAAATATGTTTTCAGATCATTAATTGGGTATAGTGTGTATTAAACAGTGAATGTCCAGCTTGATTTTTCCTATTCCTCATACTTGAGCAGGGTTCTGTTAAAGAACTGTGTTCTCGTTCTAAACTTCTCATGATGCTTGAGACTTGGGGACGCTTATAAACTGTCAGCAGATCATAACAGAGGAAAATTTTTTTTTTCAAGACTTTAAAAAAAAAAGTTTAATCCACTTGATTGTTAATTTTGTTGACCACTTGAAGCTTGACTTTAGCCTCATGCTTCATTTGCCTCAAAGTGAAATGCCACCTTGGATTGACACACCGATATAATTAAGTTCTCTGTTAGAAACCTAAATATCTACTGTGAAGGTTCAAATAAAATAATTGACCATGTCCTCCCAATTGAATATATTTAGCTAATACTCCTCATGATGATTTTCTTGTTGATGTTTCCAACTTGAGTCTTTATGTTCCATAATTAATAGACTAGTTTCTAGCAAGTAAAGAGAACGATAGGCTTGACTTATAACTGTATATATTTTGAACAAATTTAATCATGTCACATCCTGATCAAACAAAGGAAGTATCAAATTGTAAGCTTGTTTGTTTGGGTTACATTTGGGATGTTAGGATAATTTACTTCCTAGGCCAAACATACAGCAGGACGACAGGATATGAGTGGGCAGGGTATGAACCCAGGACCATTGATAAGTCAGAACAACAGTCCAGCGTGCAAACCGCACAATTAGGCAGCCAAGCCAAAGTTGACATAAAAATGATCAATTAAGAAATGAAAACTTTAAAGTAAATGATTTAGAAGTGGGGGAAAAAAATGAATTGTTAAATGGACGTACCCATAAATAAGTATGTAAATTTCTTCAGTTGTGTGATGTCAAAAAAAAGGTCTGTTTTCTGTTTGAATTGGGCACTTTTTTCTAGCTGACACTTAAGAGCATCCATCAGGTTTGTTTACTTTTTAGTGATCAGTTTGTGACATCTGGTGAATGTGAATGATACAGTTGATTATTTTAGTGGATGAGTGAAACAAGTCTCAGTGAATTAGATTTCATAGCTAACTCAATGACATACCATCAAATGTGTAATGTACTTTGGGTGAGAGTATTCCACTTTGTGTGAAACAGCCTATCTGACAAGGAGACCCAATTATCTGTTGTGTTCTTCAATACTTCTGTGTATGTATCATAAGACAGTTCTTTAAAGATTTTTTTTCTTTGCTTGACTTCTGAAATCTACATAGTCAAGTCAAATTTCATTTCATTCTGTGTGAATGCTTACTTTTGTTTCGTGTACTGTTATTATTTATGTAAATAACAGAATGTTAAAAAAACATAATTTATGTAAATAAATAATGTTAATACTTATTTTGTTTGTTAGGGACATTTATATTATTTCTAATAGCTTTGTTTTGTTCCATTTCTTTTTTGTTTTTGATCTTTTTTCAGTGTTGCGATTTTTGTTTTACACACTTTAATAATAAGAATTTTGTAGGAGGGTGAGTAATAAGTCTTAAAAAAATACTCACATAGTCAATAGGGTTTGTTGGACTAGTCCGTTTCGTTTCTTTGATTAAAAAGTATTTATTTTATGAGTATTTTACCCAAGATCTGTGTTATCTGTGATATCAAATAAGGGAAATAACTTTGTAGATATAGTTTTAAGGACAAAGTTCTTACCCTTTAGATAAGCTTTTTTTTTTAAAGGATCTTCTCTCGCAGTGTGTTATCGTGAATCCAGCAGTGCTTATCAATGCGTATTGTTACAATGTGGATGGTGAATACGTAGTTGGTAGTTTCAGAAATACAATCTGATGACCTAATTAGCCAATGTCCAAAGTCTGTCGGAGCGAGACCAATTGTCTATAACGATGGTCTCGGTCGGAAGGCCTTGTATAGGTGAAGAAATACTGGAAGTCTTCAACTCATTTAGTCCTGATGTACAGTGGCGTAGCTAGGGATTGGGGTGCTCTGGGGGGAGGCTTGGTCTTTTTAGGGGCCTCTGCATTTTGACATGAGATAATGCACTTTATAAATATGTCTTAATTTTAATTGGTATAGTATATAAATAAAATTAATAAAAATTAATCATTAAGACTCTTAATAAATAATACGGTTGTTTATAGACGAGATAATGCAAAGTGACAAAGGTATCCATAACATCATTTAGATCAATACTATCTAGTATTTTTGTTTCCACGTGAATTGCAAGATTATATAGCAATAGCGTATTATTTAATGTAAAAAAATTCATTTATTTGGGACCCCCCTCCCTTACTACACCACTGCTCATGTAGAAATCGTGAAAAGATTGAACCCACATGGAGCAATACACTTTATAATTCAAATTCAATTATATATTCTCAAAAGTAGATTTAACATGAAACTTGGAACTTATAGACTGAACAGACTAATTTTTAGACCTCAAACCTTCTCTCTCTATTAATGAATGTTTTCAAACCGTTATGGCAACGGAAGTGAAATCTTTTCTTAGGCCTATTTACTATTCAGTGTAGAAACACGAATCTTCGAGAGAAGCCAACATTGACTCGTATGTTCTTCTTAGTCGTTACTAGAATGACGTCAGAGGTCATCCGAGAAACAATTAAAATTTAAAAAAGCGTATATAAGGAGAACAACATATATACAGCCATATATCTCAAAGTTGTAAGATTTATTTCCCTTTTCAATATCAAAATTTATTAATTACCACTATTTAATTAACGAATTTTTAAAATTATTTTTTTTAATGATTTATGTTTTGATAGGAAAATTAAATAATTGTACAAAGTTTCAACTTGATCCGAGAATGGGAAGTAGGAGAAATAACAGGTCCAATCAGCGGCGTAGCATCCATGGCGTAAACGGGTTCAATGAACCCGGGCCCACAGCCTGAGGCGTACCAACCATGGCACAAAAAGGTTCATTGAACATGGGCCCATCATTTGTGTCCAGTCTGGGCCCACATGAGCCCTTGGAAAATATTAATTACTTGTTTGTAAAAGCCGATTTAAACAATAGAATATAAATAGATACAATATTTGCATGAAATTCTTTTGGTAAATATACCGATACCTGACTTGTATATAGGTATATAATTTACCAGACTCCTCGATTTTTTTTTCATGTCGCACACTAAGTTTGTCTTGTTGGTGGGGGGTGGGGGGGGAGTGGAGCCCACCAAGATATTCTTGAACCCGGGCCCACGGGGTACCTTGCTACGCCACTGTGAGTTGGTATAAGCTTTGTAAAAAAAAATATTTAGTATTAGGGAAGTGGATAGAAGCTCTATAACAATCGTAGGACAGTTTTCTGTAATGTTGACAGACATGAACAATAACAATATCAAAAGGGCAAAGTCAACGAGTCTTGCTTTGAGATCATGTGCCAAGGGCAAACTTTGAAGGAAGCAAGTGTTTGGAACTTCATATCACTACTTAAAAGTCAGTTTAAAAAATAGTCAAAGACAAGGTTACAAAGACAGTTTGTGTGGAAACACAAACTCAAAATCGGCCCCCGAAGTGGTCCACCCAGGCAGGAAAAAAGGAAGGTTTCAATATTTTCACAAGAATATCGGTATTAAATTCTATCAGAAGTGGTCCACCCAGGCAGGTAAAAAGGCAGGTTTCAATATTTTCAGAAAGAACATCATAATGGAATTCTATCAAAGGCAAATGATAGAGAAGAATGGAGAAAGAAGGTTGACAGATCCTGTGTGGTGCCCCAAAGGTCCAGCAGATCAAGGGATAGGTTAAAGTTAATGTGAAGTTAGATGTGAATCTGGCCTAACTGATGTCTTATAATAAATCTAATTGATCTAATTGTTTTGTAAAGGGTCAATCTCTTATTCCAAGCCCCAAGAAAAAAAACATTTTCGTAAAAAAAAATAATTCCTTTAGTTTTTTGTTCCAATGTGGTGTGGAAGCGTACAGTTCACGCGATAATATGAAAAACTAATTATTAATTGTTTAAAATTATGTCCAACTTATTTGCATAGTAAAAAGATTTTATCTCTTTTAAAAAAAAGTTAACATTTTTTTTTTAAATATAGTGTTTAGTTTGACAGAACTTACATAACTTAGCAATGAATTATAAAATTATTTTTTTTCAAATTTAAAAAATTTTTTTTTTACCAAAAATCTACAACCATTTGCATAAATGTGTTTAAAAATGGTAAACCATAGTCTCCATTACTAAAAAGCCTCCAGTGTTTGTTACTACTCATAGTGAATAGTTGTAAAAATGGTGTATTTTTATAAAAAAAAACTGCTTACATAATTGATTTAAAAAATTAGATATTTCAGAAAAGAAAAAGTAGCCGTGGCATCAGAACTTTCAATGATCTAAAATATCATGATGTCCGATTCTCATTTTCTCTTCAAGTTTCTGAGATCTAAACGGGACAGACGGACAGACAGGCCATACAAAACTAATAGTGTCTTTTCCCCTTTCGGGGGCCGCTAAAAATGGTTATCGCGTTTAAGAACAATTTAAAAGGGTCAAAAAAAAAAAAGGGTGGGGAATAAAAGGCAGGTTTGCACAATCAATTGAATACAAGTCTAACGGCTCTAACTAACTGCAATATGTACCACAATCAAGTTTGGTTTATTTTACATCCATGATAAAGACGGGCCATCCATGATGCTAGTTGAGAACTTGTCATAATTCTCTTACTAATTGGCTCCGCAAAGCATCAGTCAAACAAAGAAGGAAGCATCAACACAGGTGCACATTTATCTTAACTACGGTCCTCATCAAAGACTAGTTTAAAACAAATCACAACTTTTGCTTCAATTTAATAGACCTTCAGCTTCAACAAGGAAATCATAGAGGCACACCTTTGATGTGAGAGAGTTTTACCTGAGGGAGGAAGTCGAGTTGGCGTGAGTGCCAAGTAGGCAAAAATTTGCTCATCTTTTCCCCCGTCTTCCTTCCGATCGCGTTTCCCTCCCCACCGCCACAACCTCCCCACACACGCTCCCGCGTTCCCCCCCCCCCCCCCCCACCTCCAGCAGGTTATGCCGTTACTCTAACATTTAGTTATTATCTTCAACGGCTCATTAGGGTGAAAACAATGGGTGCACACATTTCTTTCATCGCCGGTTGTATGGCGCGTCTGTGTGTTCTATGTTCTGGGGTGATTTAAGTTTTCCTATGGTATGTATTTTTATTAAGCAAACAGAGGCCTTACTACGTGCTTGGGTGATGTGCAGAAGTTTGTTGCTTTAAATAGTTGTCTAGTAATCTTTCTTGAATCGTGAAAAGGAATTAGGAGGGTTCATAGACATTGGTGCACCGAGTTCTTATAACATTTCATTGAAAGATTTATATATATATATAATCTAAAAGGAAGCTCGTTTTAGTGGTGTGCATTTTATATATGAATAGAATAAAAGTCCTATCCGAGAAAAAAACAACACTGTTTCAATATATAGGTCTAAATCTGCATTCATGAAATTGGTATACAACCTTCCAATGGCAGATATTTCAAAAAAGAGAAGTAGCCTACAATAGGTAGGTCCCCAGTTTAGAAAAAGTGAAGTTCCCCTTTCAGATCTTGGGATCGAAAGTGCAGATTTAAAGGTCATCTGTGTCTGTGGTCCACGGTTAACAAGGGTGTCATATGGCCAACACAACGACAATACAACCCATTAGCTATAAGGAATAATAGCTCACTGTACACAAGCCTATTGTTTTGTGGACATTGATCATACTACGGCTTTTTTACAATGTTTAGATTTTTAAACCAGTTGGAGACGATATTGAAGGTGAAAACTAGCTAATTGTTGACAACTTACTTATGATAAACTTATTTCTAGCAATGAAAACTGTTTGAAGTGTGGGATAAAATATAATTAAAGATGGTACAGAAAAAACTATTTTCATTTTTTCTACCATATCTTTCCTCTTTTTTTCTAGCATATCTTTCCTCTCTTACATTCCTCATAGGAAAATCAATTACCTTTAGAAAAAAAAATCTCTCGATGTAAAACATAATAAGGGACATAACAAAAGTACAGCATACCTGTGGATAAGTATGAAGTTAACCAGAGTTGTCTATTCTTTCAACGCTTAAAGGTTGCCATGATACGCTTTCAAATCGGGGGACGTTTCTAACACAAACAATAGTGCAAGTGAGACTTATGAGAATGAAAAAAAAAGGGGGGGGGGTAGAATTATAAGAATTGTTGCAGGTACCACAGGAGTTGGGGGGGGGGGGGGTAGAGAGAAACATTTCTGATAATGTGAGACAAAACTTCTCAATTTCCTGCTTTTAAACATGTCGTGGCCTAGCATGTTGACTTTGTTTCGTTGTTTTTTTTTAAAGTGATTGCAAGAAAAACAAACATTGTGCTTGCTCTCTTTTAAATAAAGTTTTTTTTTTTTTAAATTTTAAACATTTTCTTTTTTCCTTTATGTCCTTCCTGACCTGTACCTGAGAAAGATCTTTTATTCAAACTGGATGATGCAGCTACAGCAGCTGTCATGGAAATCGGGGTTGAAAAAAGCAAAATATTGATTTTTGGTGGAAACAGTACGAGATGTTGCATACGGTTGAATGGCCAAACATTAGAAGCTCCTTTAGATACCTAGAGGTAAGCAAGACAAGAGAGGAAGGATGGAGGATCAATACAAAAGATCAAAACCCGTTCAAGCAGGGCATCCGATGTCATGAGAATGTTGTGGAAAATCTGGAAGAGTAACAACAGCTATCAAGTAAACCTAGAACTGTATTCTTCGCTAGTGGCCTCTTTCCTACTATACAGATGTCACAGTAGGACAGTAAACTCTTAGGCTGAAAAAAGAATTCAAGCCCTTGAGAGTAAATACATAAAAGAAGAGAAGTAAGTTTGTACTGTGCTAAGTCAACACTCTGGCTAGCAAGATGGAGGAACTCATCATACTGTGAAGAGACGAAAGCTGAGCTGGTTTCTTCATATCGTAATACATGACTCACTGTCCAAAGTCATCCTTCAAGGTACAGTGGATGGAGCACGAAGAAAGGGTCGTTCTAAGAAAAACTGGCTGGACAAAGTGAAAGAATAGACCGGCCTCTCTCTTGATATCCTGCTAAGAACAACTGCTGACTGGGAAATTTGGTTACGTGAACTGTCACCTCAATCAACTTAAACAAACAAATATTTTAAGTCTTCAGTATTTTATATCTTTTACTTTTCAAACTCGAAGACAAAGTCTTAACATCTCATGCCATCTGTCGTCTTATTGTTTTATACAGTCTAGAAGACAAAGTCTTAACATCTCATGCCATCTGTCGTCTTATTGTTTTATACAGTCTAGAAAACAAAGTCTTAACATCTCATGCCATCTGTCGTCTTATTGTTTTATACAGTCTAGAAGACAAAGTCTTAACATCTCATGTCATCTGTCGTCTTATTGTTTTATACAGTCTAGAAGACAAAGTCTTAACATCTCATGCCATCTGTCGTCTTATTGTTTTATACAGTCTAGAAAACAAAGTCTTAACATCTCATGCCATCTGTCGTCTTATTTTTTTATACAGACTAGAAAACAAAGTCTTAACATCTCATGCCATCTGTCGTCTTATTGTTTTATACAGACTAGAAAACAAAGTCTTAACATCTCATGTCATCTGTCGTCTTATTGTTTTATACAGACTAGAAGACAAAGTCTTATCATCTCATGCCAGCTGTCGTCTTATTTATTAACACAGACTGGAAAAAGTTAACCCCCCCCACCTTTTAGCCCTTTAACGAGTTTGTCATGTGTCTAGCACAACGAGCAACCACCTTTACTTTCAGGCCCCCATTAGACTTGTGTAGACTAAGGGGCGCCCTAAAATCCCGTAATTCAAAATATCAGTTTTCACCAGGACTTGAAATCAAGACCCCTAAGTTTAAAAGTCATTCCCTTTGACGCAGACCACGTCCAGTTGATTCCAAATAGTTATCGAGCAATCTAATTTTACAAATATGAAAGTGCAAATGAATCCTGGTTGTGTGGTCTGTAAAAGCACACACTGTATGGGTTATGTGCACTTGGTGCTCTGACAGCACAGATCTACCTGAGACTTGATTTTATTGTTGTCTGCTGGTTTGTGCATACAATTGAACTGTTTTTTTTTTTACAAGGAGGTTGGCTGAAATATGAAAGCATGAAATCTGAACTTTCAAATTAATAGCAGAATAAAAATCATGTTATTTAGAAATAATGTATTTTAACAGCAGCACATCGCAGTAACATTACATTGAGTGAAGGGAGACCACGCTTCAATTGAGGCAATATTTCTCAATATTGCAAGTTTATCTTCCCTTTTCGATTTCTATTTAAAACTATATTAATTGACTTGACTTAGTCCTGTGAACTCCCAGAGGAACATAAATGAATTAATTATCACTAATTGATGAAATGATATATTTTTGTTTTATTCATTCATGTGTTATCATCGACATTGAATAACTGCGAAGTTTGAACTTGATCCAAGAATGGGAAAAAAGAAAAAAAAATAGTGTATACACGGAGTAAATTAATATAAGCTTTGTAAAACAAGTATAGACCAAGGAGTTAATATAAGCTTTGTAAAACAAGTATAGACCAAGGAGTTAATATAAGCTTTGTAAAACAAGTATAGACCAAGGAGTTAATATAAGCTTTGTAAAACAAGTATAGACCAAGGAGTTAATATAAGCTTTGTAAAACAAGTATAGACCAAGGAGTTAATATAAGCTTTGTAAAAAAAATGGACCAAGTGATTAGCCGTTAAATTACTTTATAGACTATTCCGATGTAGGCATTTTCAGCAACGTCTGTATTTTATAAGATAAGATAAAAATAAAAATGTACTCGATATGTCAGCAATGAATTAAAACCTACCAAAAATATTCTACTACATACAGACCCACTAAATTAATACTTTTAACCATGTAAATAAACTTCTGAATACGCATGTTGACTTTTTTAATTACTATATTTAAAATTTATTTTTTGTGGTCTTTGGAAACAAGAGAGGAGTGGGGTTGGGGTTAGCATGAAGAAAATAGTGATATATAGGTTAGTGACGTGCAACGATCATGCACCCAAAATAAAGTTAATAATAACTGTAACAGTGACGTGCAACGATCATGCACCCAAAATAAAGTTAATAATAACTGTAACAGTGACGTGCAACGATCATGCACCCAAAATAAAGTTAATAATAACTGTAACAGCAATTCAAACCTTTGAAGAAACGAAGACTTAACATGATTAACGATACTATTTAATGTAATGTCCAATTTAATCTAAAAAAAAAAGAAGACAATATTAAACTTGCTATATGAAGACAATGTATGTTCATTTCTTAATATTAGTCATATTTCTACAACCTTTTCTATGACCTACAACAACTGAGATCTACTTAGTAAATAGAACCCAACGCAGTGCAGGCGACATATTGAAATAATCACACAAACAAAAAAAAAATAGAAGTAACAAAATTAATAGTAGGCGAGGTGGCTGAGTTGTAAAGCTTTTGGCTTCTGAACCGGAGGTCTAGGGTTCGAATCCTGGTGAAAACTGTGATTTGTAAATTCGGGATCATTTGCCATATAGATCGCAAGGTCTGAAAGGGGAACTTTACTTTACTTTTTTAAAAAAAAAAGCTCTACGCTATAAATGTCGTAGGGGCGAGGTAAAAACTGTTCCATTAAAAAAAAAAATCTTTACAGTCATTAGTTAATAATAAAAATAAATCGCTCTATAAGTTGTTTAAAGAAGTTATTGTCTTAAAAAAACATATTTTGTAATACTTTTCTTGTTTACATTTTTTTTTCAAAAGATTTTAGCTGCTGAAGTGTGACATTTACTACCGCGCTACTCTTGACTGTTTTGTAACATGGTAGCTCCTATCACATTTTCAATTATAACCTCGAGATCGCCTGCATATTTTCACTGACCTCTGCAAGCTGCATGCTGGAAGACTAGTGTATGTGATAAGACATTTCTTTGAACACAAGATCTTCCTTTAGCTTTAGTTATTACATTCATTTACCCGAACGAATCAGTATCTAAAGTGTTCATCTTGATACTAATACAATTTCAAGTCAAGAAAAAAAAAAGGCTTTCGATCGCTCCTCGTGTGTTTAGCCCAAAAAAGCTCTTTCGCTCGTGAAAAGCATAGACAGTAGTGTGACCTTCTAATATAAACAATGTGATTTCGTGAAGACATGGATTAAATCTGTATAGATCTGCACTACTGTTACAAATGACATAGATCTTTATTTATTACAAAGTAGGATTAATTCCACTGTTGTGCTTTGGTGCTGACCACATTTAAGATTCTTACTGGATTAACGTCTTCTGGACATTTTCGGAGTACATCTCTTTGGAACCTTCCATTGCCATGGGCCAAGTGGTAAGTCAACCGTTACATTTAGATTTATTCACTAACAAAACACTGAAACCGTCTCATGTCCATCACTGACCTTAGTGAATGGGGACTATACTCGTCGGGAGGGTAAGGGGTATTTAATATATTAATATAATGCTAGTTATACCGACAAGAGAAAGGTGATAATTCTTTTTTTTTACCTGGGTAATGGAGTCTCAATAAGACTAATTCTACTAGATCAGGTTAAAACGTCATTTAGTAGATTTACCAAACAATAAAATGCATTCATACTATTATACATAGGCCTACATATAATATAACATAAAATACACTCATACTATCATACATAGGCCTACATAGAATAGAGCACTTTAAATGCTGTGTTAGAAAAGTAATAAAAATATTCAGGGCCACTTCCACCTATTCGGACAAGTAGAAATATAGATCTAAAGGCAACGCCCGATGTTAAAGGAGTGACACCTGTACTCCTCTACAATTTTTGATATAATATGTGTTTTGATCTACAGATAATGAATATATTATTATTTTGTTTTTATTTGCAATAATAACTTAGTAATTGATATTTTTCTGACGTAATTTTCCTGCGCATCCAAAACGGTCAGGTTTTCACCGGGTTTCTATGTGACGTCACGCATGCCTATTAATTTAATCTATTGACTTATTGTATAACGGAAAACCATTACAGTAACGTTTACATTCTCGTGACAGAAATATATCTTCTTCTAAGCAGTTAGATCTAGATCTTGCAAGCAAAGAAAAAAATGCGTGTTAAAGGAGATTTACATGCTTGACTAACCACGGCAGTGTGTATCTTCTCGCCTGACCACTCAACACACAACAAACACTATCGCTTGGTTGTCTTGTTGTGACTGATTACACGTAGTCTAGACTAGCCTTACTCTGACCAGTTTGTGGTCGAATCAGTCAGACCTGCGATCTTTTTACTTCCTGGTACAGGGAGGGGCTTAGATGAAAATGTTACTTTTTTTCTCGAGTTGGTTGTCCTAATGCTTTTAAATATATCTATCTATATATAACTGTACCATAGTTCTGGACTAGGCGGTCATTAAGCCTAACAGCTACTGTAAGAATGAAGCGATACGATTGGTCTAATCTAGTTTCCCTTTCAGTATTGTTGAGGGAAGTGACGTATGCCTAACCTAAAAACAAAATATTAAAGAAACCCGTTTTTTTTTAGATGTCAAGAATTTACTGACTAATTTATTAAATAGAAATGTTTCTAAGCATTTGAATAACAAAATGGTAAAATGTTTACTATTACAACTTTTTATACAGAATTTAAATATGTCAATAACTCAAATTTGAAAAACCATAGGAGTTTCCCTTTAAAAATCAATATACAATACAATATCATATAGAAGAGAAGTAATATAATTTAAACATATAAGTGATATATCGGGCTCACATAGGTCTCACATAGGTCTCATATAGGTCTCACCAGCCACACGAGGAGACACGAAACCCCAGTGCAAAGCCCTCAGCCCCCTGGAGGACAAAAGTGGTCATCATCGAACCGCGATGGACGAACTATTCATTTAGCAATTTTGCAAGATTATTTTGGCTCTAACTTTTCTTTAGTTTCCTCTACAACAGGCCTAGCTGCGTCTTTTATCAAATGGATCTTTAGTTATTTCTCCAGGCACGTGTCATTAGGCTTAAATTCAACTCCGCCATTTTGAAGATTCTAGATTTTGAAGATTCTAGATACGTTATTTGTCATTGATACAAAGTAATCATACATTTAAGTTTATGATTTTACAGTGCAGACAGAACAACAAAAAAAAAAAAATAAAACAACTAAATATGAAATAGTCATTCTCTTAACATTTTTCTCTCTTTCTCTCTCTTCTTTCTCTCTTTCTTTCTCTCTCTCTCTCTATTCTTTCTCTCTCTCTCTCTCTTCTTTCTCTCTCTCTCCTTTCTCTCTTTCTCTCTCTTTCTCTCTCTCTCTCTCTCTTTTCTCTCTATGGATGTGCCCCAAACACTTTATTATATCTTCATGCACTATGAAATGCGTTTCCATTTTGTATAGTTTTAAAAGTTCTTTTCGTCTTTAAAAACGAGATGTGGCTAATTGGGTTGAAGATCAGTTTGCTCGAATTATTTCATTAAGCAGATTTATTTTCATTACAAAAAAAGGTGGATCATTTTATGTAGAATGTGGTCTTGTACTTTGACCTATAAAGTGGACAGTACTTATGAAAATAGAAAGTTTCAAAGAATCATAGTTATCTAAATCACTAATTCTCGACCTGTATGGTTGTTATGTGTGTGTGTGTGTGTGTGTTTATTTGGTGATGGTGGGAAGAAAGTATCGATTGGTTGTGAATGATGCAACATAGACGGCATTGTCGTCACTTGATCTTAGTTAGGGGAGATGACTTCAGAACGTGAGACTGAACGGTTGTGTTATTGCAGTGAGTTCGATTTTCTTAAAGAATATTATTACTAAAGTCTAGTACATTGATTTGATTTCATATTAACTTGATTTTGTTTATATTATAAATTAAGTGTTATTTAGTTTGTTCACAAAAGGAAGTTATTTATTTTATTTGAATTTTTGTTTTAGTTAAGATCCATTACGCCTACAACGGTTTAGTTTTCTACCGGCTGTTTGGTGCTACAAGTCAACGACCGGTAACAACAATGATGACATGTATGCACTACACTTAACAGCACGGTTTCTGTTCAGGGCTTATGCAAGAGAGGATTTGAGCCTCTCAAGCCCTCGCTCAATTGGAGTTTGATGATGATGATGACATCACTAATATTAATTGCGTCATTATAAAAATGTATAGGAAAATTAGAAGTAGAACACTGACCTGTAACCTTTATTTTAATCATCGTAAGCTAAACTTTCAAAGGGTTTAGATCTAGACCTCTGAGGTCCCCAAGCCACATGAAAGCATATAAAATCAAATAAGCACAGGAAAACTGGAACATTTCCTAGTTTTCCCGTCACAAGACACCTTGACTGCAATGATAACGCCTAAAACTAATCGTATAGTAGAAGTTAGATCTTTACCAAGTTTACACCCACTCTGTTTTTCTGTTCGGTACAAATCTTGTACACGTTATTTCTCTCACGTTCGTTTCTTGGACAGACACTAAGAAAGTAAAAAGGACAAAAGATAAAGACACATTCCTCGTTCCATATGCTAGGACAAATTTGTACAAGTGCTCCTTCTTCCCTAGTGCTATTAGAGCATGGAATAGGTAGTCTGAGCCATGGCTAACATGCATGACGCGATGCATGACGCATAGGACGTAATCATCTTCTTTTTGAAGCAACGTCTGTATTTTATAAGATAAGATAAGTGACCAATTAATTCACCAATTAGTCGAAATGAATTAATGTTTGTATATAGAAACTGTACTAACTTAAGGGGAGATAAAGAGAATCAGGTTGTCAGCTATACATTTGAAACTAAAATTAGATAACTACGAAGCCTTTTACTTTCATAAGTACTTTGCTAGCACGATGGCTAGTGCGTGCGGCGGCCTTCCATCATGGAGACTTGAGCGTGAGCCACCGAGCTCGAATTCAGACTCGAGTAACTTTTTTTTATACTTGCTAGCACGGAAACCTTCTCCCAGATAGCACCCCCCCCCCCCCCCCCCGCTTTCCAAACTGGTCCACATAAGTGATGTACCATAGCCCACTGAGCATGCTAAAAAACAAGACATTGTGTTAAACAAAATCAAATGATACAAATATTTCGAATCGCACAAATTTATTATTTTTAGTCTAGATTTATTAAAAAAATAATTACATGATTGACTCCAAATAACTGATCCAATCACATTTAATGTAAGCTTTGTGTTTGTTAAAGTATTTTGTTTTTATTTCACTTGATTTAAAACAGTTTAACTTTGGTACTTCTGGCCGAGTCAAAGTTGCTCTATGGTCATATTACTCATTATAGGAAACATACAAGATGATTGGTTGCTTTTGTTTCATATACAGATTTGTTAAGGCGGGAAACAAGTATTATACATAATTATGTTTGTAATTATTCTCTAGTGCAATAGATCAATTAAAAGAACAAGGGGTGTCTTGACCTAATTGTAAAGCGGCTTAACTTTTGCAACGATGAGACTCGAGAGAGAAGGCTCTGGAACTAAGAACTCCCATTAGCCCGCCCAGTTCTATAAGATCCTTGACATTTAGTTGGAGAAAGTAATGCCTATCAGACTTTGTGCTAACCACATGTTCATCTCATGAATAGTTAGCAGAAATGTAAAATTGTTCACATATACATCACTGAAAATATTATCTTTTTTATTTTCAAAGCGAAAATAACATCGGTTAAGTCCCTTTATTAATGTCAATTAATATTCTGATCGGAACGAATGTTTTCTAAATAAAATATGACATCACCAGCTGCAGACATAGACCGCTTGTTTACTGAAATGAATTTCAAATTAATTAATTACTTTGAACTAATCACTGATTGAAGCGTCAATTCATTATGTTGTTTAAAAAATGTTTGTAATTAATGATAAATGTGCTTTTAATAAAAACAAATTGACTTGATTAGATTTTTAGTAAAAGCTAATGTAAGCATGTCTCAGTACATCAAACCAAATGTAAGCATGACTCTATACATTGATTCAAATGTAAGCATGACTCAGTACATAGATTCAAATGTAAGCATGATTCAATTCATAGACCCAAATGTAAGCATGACTCAATGCATTGTTTCAAATGTAAGCATGATTCAATACATCGATTCAAATGTAAGCATGACTCAATACATCGATTCAAATGTAAGACTCTTTAGAATCCAGTCTTCTTCCCTGGGTTCCTCTGTTTGGACAAGTGAAAATTTGGCTACTCATCTTCTGTTCATTGAAACTTGTGCTAACTCATTAGCCGAATGTACCAGAGCAAGCATTGAATTCAACAACGTACAATGTTGCCAGGTCAACTTAACACAAGAGCAGCGTTAAGTGGAGTGGGGTTGGGGGTAGGGAGTGAGGTGGCCAGAGAATACATGAATTCCAAGTACTTGTGAAAACATTAAAACAGAAGGCACTTAGCAAGAGAACTCACCGACGTCCTCGGGAGTTGATAGAACTCTCGTTTCTCCCTGGCCTTCGCGTCTTTTTTTTCTTCGAGATGCTACCAGCAGATACTGAATTATTATGATCATCACCCGGCCGCGCCACTTTAACACTGAGTTCAATGATTGAATGGAACCACAGAGGATTTGAACACAGAACGCTGCAGAGGAGAAGGATCTATTTATGGACAAAAAATCAAAGTGAGCTTTTGTTACGTAGCAGATGATGCTATAAATTGTAGGATCAAAATTTTGATTTCTCTCTCCCCCCCCACCCCCCCCACCTCTTTCTCCTCCCTGCCTTCTTATTCTTCTTTCTCTCCTATGTAGCTTTTTTCTCTCTTTTCTCTCTTTTCTTACTCTTTTCCCACTCTTTTCTCTCTCTCTCTTCTTTCTTTTTTTCACTCCGCTCTCCCCCTCTCCCTTCTTTTTCTATTTTTCTATTTTGTCTCTGTCTTTGTAATATTAAAAGCTCTATATTTAAACATTACTATTTACATTTCTCTATAAATAAATGAATATACATGAAGCAGTTAAAAATATATCCAACTAGTAGCATAACACACTACTGAGAGCGAATCGAATAGTCTGATGTTAAATCAATCATATTCTCCTGCCAATGTAACACACACTATTATAAAATTTCAGTTGCCTATATAAATTATCCCTCAATAATATCTGTATATAAATATAAACACTCTTTCGTTTGAACTGTGAAGAGACGGCCGATAGAGGGCTACATTGCAACCCAGAATGCCCTCTGTTCGCAGGTAACACTGTAAGGGCAGGTTAACACTCTGAAGAGCAGAAAAGAAAACTTCAAGAGCTTGCAACGCCGTTCTAAGGGTTCAATACTTACGACCCCCCCCCCTTTTTTTTTTTTCAGATAAAGCAGCGGCTCTCACAATGCCAAGTTCTAGTATCTCTACATTGCTATTTTTATTTATTTAGAGAAATCCGCAACCATCATTGACATCGCCGTGCCACTAGCCCACTATATAAGGAAAACTGATGTTGATAACTGATGTTAAAAAAACAAAAAACCTAAGCTAAGAGATGAAGCGACTATGAAAGATATCTATAGTAACATTACACCCTGTGGTTATATCAATCAAAAGGAGAATAACAAATGACCTCGCAGACACCTTCGAAGCACTAAGCATTTCTAAGAGGATCAATATTAGGCCTACCTGTCAGAGGGCAGTACTGCTGCAGACCTGCCACATCATCAGGAAATTTTAATTTTATAATAACAATTATAACTGTTATATAAACCGAGGGGATATTAACAACTGTCTTATTCAGATACCTCCAAGACCCTTATATTGGCCTCCTTCAGTCGTAGAACGACTATGGTTCATCTCGAACACTTTTTCATGTGACTGTGGAACCCTATTTTGGAGAGACACACCTGTCAACATATATTGCATGTCAAGGTGGCTTTCGCTTTGGTGGTAGAGCAGCTGGCCATTTTCAGTGTGGTACGCTTTTTTCAAGAGCTGAGGCCCATGTTTTCTCGCTGTATATAGCTTTCTTGGTCACCGTCTCTCTCCAACTATTGCGATCTAGGGCTATGTCTTCCCAATGGTCAGTATCAATGTTCACTGATTTTAAATCCCGTTTTATCATCTTCAAGGCCCTTAACATTCCTAAGAACATTCTCGTTGCCTGTCTGAGGGCGATACTGCCGCAGACGTGCCACCTCACCATAAAATTCTTCAGCGGACACTGATAAAGAGACTACATTGAAATTTGTTTCTCTTTAACGAAACTCGATCTAGTCAGTGCCAGAGAATGAATACTCGTTCGTTTCTAACATAATTATAATAATAATAATAATAATAACAACACTAATATTAATAATACTAATAAAAATATAAAAAAATAATAATAATGTGAATCAGTCTCTCAAATGATGCACATGTTTTCTCACGTGTTGCACATGTTTTCTCAGGTGATGCACAGGTTTTCTCACGTGATGCACATGTTTTCTCACGTGTTGCACATGTTTTCTCAGGTGATGCACATGTTTTTTCTCTCTTAATCTCAATAATGTGAAGAGACGAAAGCTGAGCTGGTTTGGTCCTATTGTAAGACATGAGTCACTGTCTAAAGTCATCCTTCAAGGTACAGTGAAAGGGTCGTCCAATGAAAAGTTGGTTGGACAATGTAAAAGGCACATTAGCTAGGACTAATTCGTACAAGTGGTCCTTCTTCACTAGTGCTATTAGAGAATGGAATGGGTTGCCTGAATCAGCCAGGAAGACCAACAACTTAACACAGAGTCACTGATTTGATGACTTGCTTGACGCATGGCAAGCGGAGGACGTAATGATCCCCTCTTGTGAAATAACGTCCGTAATCTTTAAGTGGAGGGAGCACGAAGAAAGTGGACGTCCAAAGAAAAGCTGGATGGACAGCGTTAAAAAAAATGGACCGGCCTTTCTCTTGATAACCTGCTAAGAACAGCTGCTGACGGGAAAACTGAATGGATTTGGTTACACGAACTGTCACAGCACCACTACGACCTAAGTCAAGGGACAGATGAGAGAGAGATTGAATCTAAATCAAAAAATCTAAAACAATGATTTGTTATTGTTAATAGTACGACTACAAAAGTTACTTGCATTACATATCACGTCTATTAATAGATAGATATGATGGATATATATATAAGTGATGGATACATGCAAGTGATGGATATATATGTAAGTGATGGATACATGCAAGTGATGGATATATATGTAAGTGATGGATACATGCAAGTGATGGATATATAGCCTATGCTGGCCTATTAATGTAAGTGATGGATACATGTGTATTAAGTGATGGATATATATGCAAGTGATGGCTTTTGGATGGTTACATAATAATCGAAACTAACAAACATTCACACTTAATTGACACATTTGCAGAAGTGTACCCAGGTGGAGATCCATCACGTGCTCTCTGACCTAATTACGGTTTCATTAAAAGTGTGTCTGATTCTCTACCCTTAAGTTTTTGTTTTTCTTTGGAGCATGGGTTAACAGGTGTAAGCATAGCCAGGTACACGGTTTAAAGCCAAATCTTACCCGCCTTTTGAAACACGGCGCATTAGAATCTATGCCAGCACTATTATGGACTCCAGGGGCAAAACTCGTGGCATCGAGTGCAATATTGTTACATTAATTATCTTTTCCTTGTTAGGGGGAGACGGATACACAGTGAAGGCTGAACGGCTGTGCGAAATGTGCATTTGGTGAAATTGTAAGGGCTGGAATTTCAAGATGTACGTACGATTAGATGAAATTTAAACGAGGCTGTTGGCACTCTTGACTCTGATCTGACTACTTTCGTAGTAAGGGTGCTGTGACAGTTCGACTGACCGAATCCCTCCACTTTTCCCGACCAGCAGCTGTTTTAAGCAGGATATCAAGAGAGAGGCCATTCTATTCTTTTACGTTATCCAACCAGCTTTTGTTGGGACGACTCTTTCTTGGTGCTCCCTCCACTGTACCTTGAAGGATAACTTTAGACAGTGAGTCATGTCTTACAATAGGACCAAACCAGCTCAGCTTTCATTTCTTCACAGTATTGAGTTCTTCCTTCTTGCCAGCCAGAGTGTTGACTTGTAACAGTACAAACTCATTTGTCTTCTTTTCCTGTTTAAATGATACCAAACATTTTCCTATAGCATTAACTCTCAAAGTCTTGAATTCTTCTTTCAGCCTCAGCGTTCAGTGTCCAACTTTCACAACCCTACAGGAGTATTGCAGACCACTAGAGAAGAATACAGCTTTAATATTTTACATGGAAGTTGATGTTACTCTTCCAGATTTTCCACAGTTTTGCAGATGCCAAGCTTAAACGGGTTTTATCTCTTTTATTGACCCTCCATCTTGTTATGTTTGACCCTAAGTATTTACATGAGTTAACTTCTTCTAATGTTTGGCCATTCAACTGTATGCAACCTCTCGTACTATCTCCACCACAAACTTGTATTTTGCTTTTTTTCCAGCACTGATTTCTGTGCTAACTGCGTTGGCTGCTGCATTCAGTTTTGTGGTAAGATCTTGTACTTGGTCTGCATTTACTCCAATGTGGTCTTATATCATCTGTATACCTGAGATTGGAAATAGGTTGCCCATTTATGGTCAGGCTTGGAGTAAATCCTTCTAGAGTTTCCATCATGATATGTTCCAGAAATAATTTAAAAGGAGGTGGAGTGAGAATGTATCTTTGCCGCACTCCTATGGATGTCCTAAAACTATGGATTGTTTGCCTTTCTAACTATTATTAGTCTGCAATACACTTGCAGAAGTCTCTTATAATAACAATATGGCATTCAATATTTTAATGGAAGAGGTGAGGATTATCCAAGATTACGAAATATGCTTATAGTTAATACCATGTGCAATTCATATTTTTAGCTCATTAAAGTTTAACTAATTTTAGAGTTTTAGTAAACCATTCTATGTTATTTTATATACACAACAAAATATTGAAATAAAATATTATTTGTAGTAATTTATTCCTGTAGATCTATAAATCTATAAATATTTGACACAGATCACATACATGTAGCATTTATACATTTGTTTTAGTCGCCAGCTTTTGAAAATGTACATTTTTGTCTGTTTTTACCTCCCCTTTTTAAATCTACTAAAAATGATAAAATGCAACACTCGGCACAAGTAAATAAGTCCAAAACATTTTTTGATAACTTTTAAAACAAAAGGACGTGTTCTCGTTTTGCACATGCATTTTTTTTGACTAAGTTTCGTCTCTGGTAGTCTTATAGCTTCTCTATAAATCCTTCAAAAACATGAATTCTGAAGGACAAAAAAGAAATAGAAAAAAAAACAACCTTTGACAAATGTGCACCTTTCTTACTATTTGAGCTATAGGCATACATTTGGAATCCTCGGTTCTATCCAAATAAATGTAAAAAATAAGCTACGTGATCATAATGAAAAAAAAAACGGTTTTGGGTCCCCCCCCCTCCTCATATTTACAGAATGAATTTATTGCATAACTCTTTAAACTTGAATTTTCTATATGGGTTAGTGATTACGTGAGGCTCTAAAGTTTTATGGTTTTGATTTTATCTTCTATGTTTTTATAAAGTAATCGATTATATAGTTCTCAATCTCGTTCCGAAAACAAAAATCGAATACTTGTAGAAACACTATGTTGTACTTTTTACAAGCTGGAATCTTTAGTGTTGTTTTTTTTATGTTAATAATATTGCTTCCCATAACCTGCTCCCACTTACACACACACACACACACACACACACACACACTTACACACACACACACACAATTGAGCCTGATTAAAAACAAAAGACCCACTACAATTTTCCTAAACAATCTTAACATTCTGAAGCTTTGCATTTGAGTTTCGCCTAACGATCTTTAAATCTCCGCTAATAAGCCTGGGTTTCTATGAGCTAGTTGCCAGTGGTGAAAACGTGCGCGTTGATTGTTTCAATATGCTGAGAACAAAACCAGTTAGCAGAGAGATACATCTCAATTAGACCTTCCTTCCTCAAGACAAGTGAAATTTCATTTTACGACCCGAGCTCCAAATCTAGGAACTACAAGACGCAATTCACTAGACGCTCCACTGTCTTTGGTTACAGCAGCTTTTGTCTTCAGTCTATTGTCTTCAACAGTTTTGTGTCTTCAGTAGTTTTGTGTCTTCAATAGTTTTGTGTCATTAGTAGTTTTGTGTGTTCAACAGTTTTGTGTCTTCACTAGTTTTGTGTCTTCGGTAGTTTTTTTATTTCGGTAGTTTTGTGTCTTCAGTAGTTTTGTGTCTTCAGTAGTTTTGTGTCTTCAGTAGTTTTGTGTCTTCAGTAGTTTTGTGTCTTCGGTAGTTTGTGTCTCCTACAGATTGATGGTTCAAGTCTACAAGACAGTATTGAGAAATATATAGAAGCACTGAGAAGAACTGAACTAGCTCAGTGCTGAGACAAACTTATTTCTTCTTCTTCTTCTCTGTTTTACTATATTGCTATATTCAACCTTAAATAGTGTTGCCAGTTGGATTTAGTTTGAATAGTTTTCCTGGAGTGTCATTTGTGAAAGACGGAATGTTGAGACCAAGACAGAGCTCTCAGACAATATTCGGAATGTTGAGACAAAGACAGATCTCTCAGACAATATTCGGAATGTTGAGACAAAGACAGAGCTCTCAGACAATATTCGGATTGTTCCGACAAAGACAGAGGACTCAGACAATATTCGGAATGTTGAGACAAAGACAGATCTCTCAGACAATATTCGGAATGTTCAGACAAAGACAGAGCTCTCAGACAATATTCGGAATGTTGAGACAAAGACAGATCTCTCAGACAATATTCGGAATGTTCAGACAAAGACAGATCTCTCAGACAATATTCGGAATGTTGATACAAAGACAGATCTCTCAGACAATATTCGGAATGTTCAGACAAAGACAGAGCTCTCAGACAATATTCGGAATGTTGAGACAAAGACAGATCTCTCAGACAATATTCGGAATGTTGAGACCAAGACAGAGCTCTCAGACAATATTCGGAATGTTGAGACCAAGACAGATCTCTCAGACAATATTCGGAATGTTGAGACCAAGACAGAGGACTCAGACAATATTCGGAATGTTCAGACAAAGACAGAAGTCTCAGACAATATTCGGAATGTTGATACAAAGACAGCGGTCTCAGACAATATTCGGAATGTTGAGACAAAGTCAGAGAGGTCTCAGACAATATTCGGAATGTTGAGACAAAGACAGAGAGGTCTCAGACAATATTCGGAATGTTGATACAAAGACAGCGGTCTCAGACAATATTCGGAATGTTGAGACAAAGACAGAGAGGTCTTAGACAATATTCGGAATGTTGATACAAAGACAGCGGTCTCAGACAATATTCGGAATGTTGATACGAAGACAGAGAGGTCTCAGACAATATTCGGAATGTTGATACAAAGACAGAGAGGTCTCAGACAATATTCGGAATGTTGATACAAAGACAGAGAGGTCTCAGACAATATTCGGAATGTTGATACAAAGACAGAGAGGTCTCAGACAATATTCGGAATGTTGATACAAAGACAGAGAGGTCTCAGACAATATTCGGAATGTTGAGACAAAGACGAGAGGTCTCAGACAATATTCGGAATGTTGAGACAAAGACAGAGAGCTCTCCGACAATATTTGGAATGTTGAGACAAAGACAGAGAGGTCTCAGACAATATTCACAACACGATGATGGAACAACGGAAAGTAGGCTATTTAAAATAGTGTTTCTATTGTCACGTGATAGAAGAAGTTTACACTCACAAATATATTGACGTGTGGGACTCGCGGGCTGAGTGGTTACTACAACATTTTAATTCTAGAATTAAATCTAGTGACATAATATCCACAAGTTGCTACGGGTCATTGACAACAGTATTGTATAATTGAATATAACAATGTTGAATCGCTTAAGTAGTAATAACACAGACTATTTCACTAAGGCACGATATCAATTCATTGGAATAACTAATTCACAGTCAATGCATTTAGAGAATGCATAGCTATCTGAATTCTCATAATTTGTAAGCTCTTGTGACCTATTTTTAGATACACTTAAATCCATTTAAGTCAAAACAACGTTTCTTATTACTGGTACAATTAGCACAGTTGTTCATACGTCAATTTTTTTTAGAAAATTTAAATAATCATTATTGTTATGATTGATATATTGCTCTTTGAAATGTTTTCTTTAAATTTTTGAATTGAAATAATTGTGAAAATGTCTTGAATTGAAAATGTGCTTTTATAGAAACATTATTATTTTTTTAATTTATTATTATTATTATTATTATTATTTTATTTGTTTTTCTTTTTACAACTATTCAACACATGGTATTGTTGTTTGAAAAGTAATGAAGGCTACATGCTTTGAAGCAATAAGTTACAAATATTAAAGTTGCCCTTTCAGACTATACAGTCTGTAGGGCAGATGGTGTAAAGGTCATCTGTTTCTGTGGCCCACTGTGGTCAGCACAACGACCAACCGCCTTCACTTTTCCCCAATGTCTGGTCCCCATTAGAGCTAGGTGGACTCAGAGGCGCCCTAAAGAAATTTAAAAATCCCAGTCTTCACCAGGATTCGAGCCAGGGACCCCTTGTTCGGAAGCCAAGCGCTTTACTACTCAGCCAACGCCAACCCTTTGAAGCAATAAAGTAATTTTAAATTTGATTTCACTTTCTCAGTTTTATATTATCAACCTACACAGACCTTCTGTGTTCTACATGTGTTCTACATACAACCAATTACTGCGCTTAGTGGCTAAGATCCAACTGTATATTATACATTTGATGCAGGCGCCTCGATCACTTTATTATTCTTTTTCTTTCAATTTCTTAAAAAAACTTGTTTTGAAATTAATTTGTTTGATATTATACTTTTTTTTTTGGCTTACCATCTTTTTAGTGATTTTGTTTTTCATTTTTATTTTGGCCATTTTCCAGCTTTTCACATTTTTTTTTCTCTATCCCATAATTCACGATTTCCTTAACATGTCTTTGGCACACGCCATTAATTGCCCCCCTTTTGAATCGAACAAATGGGCGCCCAGTGCCTGATTACGTTAATGCCAGTTTGATTGGTTAATGAACTTCACCTGCATGTCCGACACGTCTGCCTGTAATTAGGCTAGCTGGGTTTGGGGGCTCTGCTAAGGTGTACGTTAATGAGCAAATTAATATTTCAGGCGTCTAGAATTACGAGAGAGTGTCACTGTGTGTGTGCGAGAAACTGTACATAACAACTGCTCATTGCTATTTATAAGTATATTTATTATTTAATATATCTTTTTTTCTCTCTGACTTGCAAATCTCTAAAATGAAAACCCCGACAGTGAATGAATAGACTTGCATGTGTCTAACAGTGAATGAATCAACTTGCATGTGTCATACAGTGAGTGAATCAACTTGCATGTGTCAAACAGTGAGTGAATCAACTTGCATGTGTCTAACAGTGAATGAATCAACTTGCATGTGTCTAACAGTGAATGAATCAACTTGCATGTGTCTAACAGTGGGTGAATCAACATGCATGTGTCTAACAGTGAATGAATCAACTTGCATGTGTCTAACAGTGGGTGAATCAACTTGCATGTGTCTAACAGTGAATAAATCAACTTGCATGTGTCTAACAGTGGGTGAATAAACTTGCATGTGTCTAACAGTGGGGGACTTAACTTGCATGTGTCTAACAGTGAATGAATCAACATGTATGTGTCTAACAGTGGGTGAATCAACTTGAATGTGTCTAACAGTGGGTGAATCAACTTGCATGTGTCTAACAGTGGGTGAATCAACTTGCATGTGTCTAACAGTGAATGAATCAACTTGTATGTATCCAAAAGTGGGGGACTCAACTTGCATGTGTCAGACAGTGGGTGAATCAACTTGCATGTGTCTAACAGTGAATGAATCAACTTGCATGTGTCAGACAGTGAATGAATCAACTTGCATGTGTCAGACAGTGGGTAAATCAACTTGCATGTGTCTAACAGTGGGTGAATCAACTTTTAGTGTCTAACAGTGGGTGAATCAACTTGCATGTGTCTAACAGTGGGGGACTTAACTTGCATGTGTCTAACAGTGATTGAATCAACTTGCATGTGTCTAACAGTGGGGGACTTAACTTGCATGTGTCTAACAGTGAGTGAATCAACTTGCATGTGTCTAACAGTGAATGAATCAACTTGCATGTGTCTGACTGTGAATGAATCAACTTGCATGTGTCTAACAGTGAATGAATCAACTTGCATGTGTCTAACAGTGGATGAATCAACTTGCATGTGTCTAACAGTGGGTGAATCAACTTGAATGTGTCTAACAGTGAATGAATCAACTTGCATGTGTCTAACAGTGAATGAATCAACTTGCATGTGTCTAACAGTGAATAAATCAACTTGCATGTGTCTAACAGTGGGTGAATCAACTTGTATGTGTCTAACAGTGAATGAATAAACTTGCATGTGTCTAACAGTGAATGAATCAACTTGCATGTGTCTAACAGTGGGTGAATCAACTTGCATGTGTCTAACAGTGAATGAATCAACTTGCTTGTGTCTGACAGTGAGTGAATCAACTTGCATGTGTCTAACAGTGAATGAATCAACTTGTATGTATCCAACAGTGGGGGACTCAACTTGCATGTGTCAGACAGTGGGTGAATCAACTTGCATGTGTCTAACAGTGAATGAATCAACTTGCATGTGTCAGACAGTGAATGAATCAACTTGCATGTGTCAGACATTGGGTGAATCAACTTGCATGTGTCTAACAGTGGGTGAATCAACTTTTAGTGTCTAACAGTGGGTGAATCAACTTGCATGTGTCTAACAGTGGGGGACTTAACTTGCATGTGTCTAACAGTGAGTGAATCAACTTGCATGTGTCTGACAGTGAGTGAATCAACTTGAATGTGTCTAACTGTGAATGAATCAACATGTGTGTGCCTAACAGTGAGTGAATCAATTTGCATGTGTCTGACAGTGAGTGAATCAACTTGCATGTGTCTAACTGTGAATGAATCAACATGTGTGTGCCTAACAGTGAGTGAATCAACTTGCATGTGTCTAACAGTGAATGAATCAACTTGCATGTGTCTAACAGTGAGTGAATCAACTTGCATGTGTCTGACAGTGAGTGAATCAACTTGCATGTGTCTAACTGTGAATGAATCAACTTGCATGTGTCTAACAGTGAGTGAATCAACTTGCATGTGTCTGACAGTGAGTGAATCAACTTGCATGTGTCTAACTGTGAATGAATCAACTTGCATGTGTCTAACAGTGAGTGACTCAACTTGCATGTGTCTAACAGTGAGTGACTCAACTTGCATGTGTCTAACAGTGAGTGACTCAACTTGCATGTGTCTAACAGTGAGTGACTCAACTTGCATGTGTCTAACAGTGAGTGACTCAACTTGCATGTGTCTAACAGTGAGTGACTCAACTTGCATGTGTCTAACAGTGAGTGACTCAACTTGCATGTGTCTAACAGTGAGTGAATCAACTTGCATGTATATGTGTGTGCACATGAAAGGCTGAATTGACTTGTGGAGGACTCGACGAAGGGACTTAATGATGTTGCTCGCGCCAGGAAGCCAAATACAGTAAAAGCCTCCAGGGTTGTCTTGACATTTAGGTTAGTGTACAAAGAAATGCGACCACCTTGTTTTTCTTGTTGTTCTTTCGATCCCGAGGCATTAGTTATTGCCCCTGCCGAACACTGAGCTCAAAAATAAAGTCTAGCCTGGGAGCAACGTTAATGAATGTTTACGAAGGTCACGGCCAGAAGTTCTGTGAAATGACATCGCTTTTTGAAACGCCCATAAAGATGTCGCTGTAAGCGCGAGGTCGGCACGTGGTTTCAAATCTCGTTAAAATGGACCTTGTATGCCTAACTAAGTTACAAACGATATCAAATTAGAACCAAAGATTCGGGAGATTAAACACTTCAGCTAAATGATATTTATTTGCTTCATATATTTCCTTTCACCTAGTTCTGTTGGGGCATCAACTTTCTCTCTCTTCATTCCGTTCTTTGCCCAAATTAGTCTTTTTCATTGCAGGTCAGTACATTTCATGCTGTCTTTCCTTCGCTTCCTCTGTCCGTCTCTCCTTCGTTTACCTGGCACTGTCCCCAACATAAAGATCTTTGCGAGCTCAGAGGATCTCGTGATATGGTCACAGGGTCTTCGCCTGCGGTTTTTGACAGTGGTAAGAAGGTCATTAAATTTACCTTGCATACTTGTAGCTCATTTGGTCTAAAAACCAAAATTTAAATATAGACCTCTAATTATTCCCCTTACTTTTAGACTTTTAGACATTTCATAATATTATTTTCTTGCTACCAATATTTAGTGATTTTTTTTTTCATTTTTATTTTGGCCATTTTCCAGTTGTTTTTTTATTCCATAATTCCCTTAAATTGTCTCGCGTCAAGCTACTGTTGCCTATAGAGATGACTTGTTTAACTCACTGTACGTAGACTCTACATCAAAGCTATTGTTATTACTTGCCAACTACAAGGTCTAGGCTTGTTCAGCGACGACTTTAAAGATGTTGTTTTTGTTTATGTTACCTCCCATCTACTCAGCCACCCCCACCACTATCTCACACCCCCACACGAAAAGAAAAGCGTGTTCTAATGGTGTGTGTGTGTGTGTGTGTGATGCAGTAAGAAAGAAAAAGAGGGAAACATCGAGCAGTGTCGACATTAGGAAACTTTGTTGTGAGGTGCAGTTAGTCATGTGACTAAACTGGAACCAAGTTAGTCCTGTGACTCAACTGGAACCAAGTTATTCATGTGACTAAAATGAAACAAACTTAGTCACGTGACTAATCTGAAACAAAGCTAGGCATGTGACTCAACTGGAACCAAGTTAGTCATGTGACTAAACTGAAAGAAAACTAGTTATGTGACTAAACTGAAACAAAGTTAGTCATGTTACTCAACTGGAACCAAGTTAGTCATGTGACTCAACTGGAACCAAGTTAGTCATGTGACTCAACTGGAACCAAGTTAGTCATGTGACTAAACTGAAACAAACTTAGTCACGTGACTAAACTGAAACAAAGCTAGGCATGTGACTCAACTGGAACCAAGTTAGTCATGTGACTAAACTGAAACAAAACTAGTTATGTGACTAAACTGAAACAAAGTTAATCATGTGACTCAACTGGAACCAAGTTAGTCATGTGACTCAACTGGAACCAAGTTAATCATGTGACTCAACTAGAACCAAGTTAGTCATGTGACTAAACTGAAACAAACTTAGTCACGTGACTAAACTGAAACAAAGCTAGGCATGTGACTCAACTGGAACCAAGTTAGTCATGTGACTAAACTGAAACAAAGCTAGTTATGTGACTAAACTGAAAGAAAGTTAGTCATGTGACTCAACTGGAACCAAGTTAGTCATGTGACTCAATTGGAACCAAGTTAGTCATGTGACTAAACTAAAACAAAGCTAGTCATGTAACTAAACTGAAACAAAGCTAGTTATGTGACTAAACTGAAACAAAGTGAGTCATGTAACTAAACTGAAACAAAGCTAGTCATGTGACTAAACTGAAACAAAGTTAGTCATGTGACTAAACTGAAAAAAAGCTAGTTATGTGACTAAACTGAAACAAACTTAGTCATGTGACTAAAGTGAAACAAAGCTAGTTATGTGACTAAACTGAAACAAACTTACACAAACAATATACACACATACGCCACTGATTAAAAAATGTTCAATAAAAAGTTGGATGTGTTTTTAATGGCAGCATTTTTGGTTTACAAAAATCAAAATAAAATAAATCAGGTAATTAAAAAAACAAAACAAACATTGAAAGATACATTAGTGCATTCAGTATTACTGTTAGACGCGCGGTTATAGGCCTACTTAGAGAATCATTTCATTTGTTTTGACACAAATCCTAGCCAACGTTAATTGTGTAATTCATCACTCGGTATTCATTGTTTGTAACTTTTACATGTTTAAATCTTCCTTTTTTTTTCAGTTGCACAATTCGAAAACAAAATTGCTTCAATAAATTAAAAAATAGAGCTGTGACATTTATAACAAACGAATATTCACATTTGACTAGTCGTTAGTGTGACATTAGTACAAAATTAAAAGAGGCACTTCAGGATAGAAGACTAAAAAGTACAGCAGCAGTAATACATAAAACACTGAACTATAACTTACAAATAGAAAAAACAAAAAAAAAAAACAACAACAATACTATACTAAGAAAAAAAAACAAAGATAAAGGCACATTTTTTTATATTCCATATGCTAAGATAAACTCATGGAAGTATTTCTTCTTCCCTAGTACTTGAATCAGCCAGGAAAACGAATGACTTAGCAGAGTTTAAGTAGTTTAAGTCACAGATCGACATGCTCGACTAGATTGGCAACTAGATACTATTACTATTATAACTTTCGGCAATAACTCTGTGTTTTAGTGTCTTTATCTGTAGCTCCCTTTTATTGTAAGTGTATCAGTTTAGTTTTACAATACGACTTTTTATTTGGTTCTTGAAATTTACGTAGTACACAATATTTGGCAGTTGGAAGACAAAAGACTTACCTTGTTTCTATCCTTCCTACAGTCAAATATATTTTTTTTAATGATTGATATAATTTTTATACTTAGTTTTATTATTCAATTCGTATGTATAGTTTAGTAACTTATAACATTGGTATTGTTTTAGTAAATTTTCCTTGTCTAGAAATAGGTCAATATATTGATGAATTGGACGTTGCGCAGTTTAGCTTTAAATTTTTTTTAATTTGATTACATTCCTTAATGTCATATTTTTTTGTACATCTGGATCATAAGTGTAAAACTCCAGCCTTCATCACTGCTTTATACTTAACTGGAAGTCAAACCAAAAAAAAAGCATCCCGGGCAAAGCTGGGGTTGTAAAAGCTAGTATAAAACCTAAAGATTGACTCGATCCAGACATAATGATGTCCTGTTACTTTAGGTTGAGATGGGAATGGAAAGGGAGAGAAGCTCTATTCTGCGTTTTATTTTCTGAGCTGTTGGGCGCAGACATCAACCAGTCATCCAGTCGATCAACAGCACGTGCTATCCATCCCTTGAGCTACAAGGTTATTCAAATATGAGAGGTCACTTCAGGTAGTGCATGTGTCGTTCCCTAAATCCCTGGATCATGTTACTTTTTGTCCTGTTATTATAAGCTAGATTTAAATATTTTTCCCCCATTTTCTGCACATCTCTCTCTTTTTCTTTTTCTTTTTCTCTCTCAAACAGACTTGCACTTTTGAACTGTTTTTTTTTTATTTGTTTGTTTTTGTTTTGTAGTTTTGTCTATTAAGTTCTCTATTTAATGCGAGGCCTGTACAAAACACTGACTATATACAGTAGGGGAGGTAGGTTGAAAGAGGAGGGGGGAGTATTTGAAAATCCCTCGGGCCCCCATTTGAGTGTTTTTTACATTAAAATTTAAATATTACGCAAAAGGCAGGGGCCACCAAAGTGGTCAAGCCCCCAGGCCCCAAACGATGGAATATTCCTGGTTACGCCCCTGACTATATAAACATTTAAGTCTTAAATGAAATGATGCTACAATACTGTATTGACTTGTATTTTCACCATGGCAGATACCTACTTGATTGACTCTTATATCGATTGTTTAGTTGTTTTTATTAGACTTCTCAAGCGTCTTGGGTTTTCTTGGTGTATAATCGAAAACCTTTCTTGTTCATACTGAGAAGTAAAAGTTTAAGATCGTATTTTCGATCATTAAGAAATCTCTATTCTTTATTTAGGGCACTTGTCTAGCTTATCATACAGTTGGTCACACAGTTGGTCGGACTGTTGATTTAAGATTAGGACGCCATCTATGATATTTTTCAACAATCACATTTCTCCAGTGAGTTTGTTTCTGGTCCATGAAATCTCACTTTGTTGTGTCCGCCATGTGGTGTGGATGATTGTCCAGGCTCGTTTTCTGACGACGTCAAAACGTTGCTATGGATGCACGTAATAATAATCAAGGTCAAGGTTGTTGTAGTAATAATCAAGGTCAAGGTTGTTGTATAAACAATAAATAGAATGGTTACATTTCAAGAAACAACAGTAAATTTCAAATAGCAAAGGGAGTTAAAAATGGAGTTTTAATTCTCTCTTTTATTTTGGAGATTGAAAGGGAGTTCATTATAAAGTTTTTAGACCATTTTCTGGTTGGGATATTTCTATTTAATAACAAAAACAACCTTATAAAGGTGAGACAAGTTTATATTAGAGTCCTTCTGTAACTATGTTTCAAACTTCATGTTCAATACTTTTGCGACATATTGAACTAAAATGATACACTATGTTAATACACTGTGTTCAATTATGTCTATTTGTTTTGTACTTGGAGAATTCAAGTTTTTTATTTCGTTAAGAGGACTTCTGTTATTACCTGGCCTTAGAGAAGATTCTCCGCCAAGTTCACTGGAATTTATATTCGGATTTAGAACCACATATACTGTTACACCTCCATACCAAGGATACGGCCCGCGGGCCACATCCGGCCAGCGATGTGATACAATCCTGCCCGCCGAAACGTCGGTATGGTGTTGAAAATCCCTCTTCACCCAAAAAAAAAAAAATCTTTCCCAATGTTAGGATAATGGATTGGTACATATAATTATCAAACATATTTGTTTTGTACAAGAAAACTCCCTTTCAAAAACATAAAATTAAACAGCTTTATGAAACTCATGAATTAATGTAAGCGCTAGATTCACGGGTTTCTAACAAGAATAATTCACTGTCAATTTCCTTTTTTTTTTTGTTACCTTTTTGTTAATGTGGCCCTGGACATTGTTACAGCCGTTCAAAAAATACATCATACACTATTTATTGCATTACCCATATCATTTACATTATTTTATATAATATTTTATTGAAATGAAAATAATTGTAACAAAGCATTTCTCTAATTCATCTTCTATTGTTTGAAACGAATTCAGCTCGATACAAATGTTTCCTTACAGCACTCCTCTTTACACGAGACAGTGGAACGGGATGGGATGTGAATAGAATTGTATTAAAAAAAATTCCATCCAAAATGTTGACTTGGGCTTTTTGGAGCTTGAAAATCAGCACTCCTCTTTACACGAGACAGTGGAACGGGATGGGATGTGAATAGAATTGTATTAAAAAAAATTCCATCCAAAATGTTGACTTGGGCTTTTTGGAGCTTGAAAATTATTTTTTAATTAAATTTTGAGATTAGGGTTATTTACTGTGTGAATTATCTTTTAGACGTCTTTTCAATATTGTAGATAGCTTTGCAAATTATAAATCTCTATTGCTGTTTTTTTTTTGGTCTTTGAACTAGTTTTGGACACTGCATATAATTACTTGGAAGTTTTCGGCACAAGAAAGATACCCCCCCCCCCCGCCCTTTTTTTTTGTTTTTCCCTTTAACTCATATAATGGTTTCTTTTTTTTTTTTCCTTGAAAGACCAATATCTGATTAGTATCTTTGGTCTTCAAATCTCTGTCTACCTGTCTTCGCGGGGTAATTAAATGTCTTTCTCTTGGCTGCTTTCTGTCATTCTGATTCTTAAAGTAATTAGGATTTGAATGATGTCTTATAATTCGTTTGTCTCCCTTAACAATTTTTAATATATCGTAATTTAAAAAAAAAAGAATAATTAATATTGGGCTTTTCTGAAATCCTTTTCAATGCCCTGGCACACAAGAAATGATTTAAAATATATTTTTTTCCTTTATCATATGCACCTTTAAGAAATTTAATACTGGCCAAATTAAATTATAAAAAGCACACATTAAACATAAAGTGAATGATAATGAAATGTCCATAACAATTAACATGTAGTATAAATAATACTTTTAGATTTATTGAAATGGCATTAACGACAACCTTTATCTGAGTAACTTGATTGTACATTTATTGGATTACCTCCCTTAGCACGTTACCCTCCTCCGATTAATTTCAAAAGTGATCCATGAACGATTCATTGAAAGGGCTTTGTCTGATATCTAATCACTTGATTAGATAAGCATGATTTGTATCATGATAAATATAATATTGTTGGGAAAGCTAATCAATAACAAGAGAATGAATGAGGTTGCTTAGTTAACGAACACCACCCAAAGTCGCCTATAAAAAAAAAAAACGTCGGTAAAATAAGAGCGTTTTGGAGTATCGTAGACTATGGAAGTTGGTGCTAAACAGTAGCGTCGCTAGGTTCTATGCTATCCGGTACGGTCCTCCCACCTCACATCTCTCTAGTGATGTTACCTAACTGTTAATAATGAATAGATTTAAGTGCAATAAAAAAAACATAATACCAGGAACGTGTCTTTACAACCATGGGCAAAAAATAGGAAAAGAAAATTTTGTATTTGTGATGTAGAAAGCAGGGCTAGTAGTCCTTGACCTTTCCAGGTGCCCTAAGAGCACCGTATAACATGCACAACTTAGTTTTTAGTAACTAAAAGGCAAAACAAGAAAATGAGATTTTGAAAACAAAACAAAAAATATAGACATAATAAAAAATGTCATGGACGCTATACGGGCAGAAAAGCTCAATAATAAAACATTTTTTGTGTTACAGATATTGGAACCTGCTAGGCTAAAAAATATGCTTTTTAAATTTTTTTAATATATAGCTTATTGATATTTTCAATCCGGAAACACCGCCATGTTTGTGTAACGTTATGAGAATATATGGACAACATTGATGTGTTGTGGTCTCAACAAATAGACTCACTCTATGTTTCGTTGGGGTCTACTTTCGGATTATTTCTGACTTTGCCTTATCTTAACTTTAAAGCATTAGATGGAGGATGAACACACACACACACACACATTCATACATACTCACACACAATAACTGTGTTCACTTCCGCTTGTCCTGTTGCATGTTTCGCTACATCGTCGTGAGTCTAAACTACTTGAAACAGTTTGAGAGAAAAAAAAGTAGCCATGAAATTTGGTTGTGTTTTGATATGGTCGAGAAACAAAAAGTTCCCCTTTCAGACCTTGCGATCTATAAGGCAGATGATGTTAAGCTCATCTGTTTCTTTGGCCCACGGTTAACGAGGGTGTCATGTGACCAGCACAACGACCAACCGCCTTAACTTCTCCCCAACATATGCCAGATACCCATTAGAGTTGGGGGTGGACTCAGGGGTGTCTAAAAAAAAAACAAATTCAAAATCTCTTGCCGGGATTCAAACCTGAGATTCCCTCGGTTTGTAAACCAAGCTGTTTACCCACTCAGCTACCTCACACTCCATCTGATCGAGAAGGTTAAGCTGAATATTCTTTAGAGTCGTCTGCTGAGGAGATCGTTACAGTAAAGTGCAAACGTAATCAGAAACCTAATGTCTTAAATGAATCTGTAAAAATATACTTTTCCCCTTCCTTATTGTATTGTCAAGTGTAATGCACAGTTGTAAAGTTGTAAGACACATTTCTTCGAGGAATACAATAATACATTATTATTGTTTTACATGATTAAATAACTTTTAGTTCATCTCGGGCACTGTCTGGATCGAGGTGAATTAAAGGAAGACAAAATATTCACACTGCTGAGAAATATTCTAATGCTGTATATGGTCTGCAGCAATACCGCCTTTTGAAAGGATGGAAGAACCTTCCTAGGGATGTTCAGGTCCTCAAGGATGTCCACAAGATCAGTTGTCGCTACCACTTCCGGAACTCATTCCACAAAAAAGGTAGTTTGAGGTTCAATGAACAAGACATCCAATGTGGAGAAGAAACACAAGATCATTCCGTATACAACAGGTCAGAGTGTCCCAAACTTTTTACTTAACGGAACACTTCGCACATTCAAAGCATTTAGCGGAAAACTTACATTATATTTTTTGAGAGACTACTTCAGGTGGTGGCCTGCTAGTAAACTATTCCAGTAGTTCACGGTACCACTATTCAGGCCTGGCGGAACACTAGAGTTCCGCGGAAAAAAGTTTGGGAAACACTGCAGTAGGTAATAAAAATGTTGGCCTATTTGTCGAAAGTACAGAAGTCCATCTACGCAAGAACTGATTGACCTTCCTCGTTCCCCCACCCCTTTTTGCTTATATAATAACCTTTGCTTTTCCAGAAGTTCCCAGCGTTATTTCTTATTTGCTGTGTTCGCTACGTCATACAAAGTGACGTTCTGTTCGCCCATTACGTCAGTATACTCAGCATACTACCCGAGTGTGTTTTTTAAAGTACAAACACAGATATAGTTATAACTACTGGATCTGGTCCGTTATTTGTCATATTCTTTTTCTAGAACATGGAACAGAATGACTCTGTAAGAATTACAAATAAAATATAACAATTTCACATTTCTTATTCGTTTCTATACAATATTTACCCCCCCCCCCCCCCCCAAAAAAAAAAATGCGGGGGAAGTGATTCAGTTAAAGGCCGCTAACCCAATATTTAAAGTTGACGTTTTCAATCAAAGTATTACGTTATCAACAGCTCCCGTCCCGCGCCTTTATGTCAATACCATAAGTTTATTTACAGAAGATGAGTTACGCCCCTTGGTACTTCAAGCCTCCCCAATCGAATTGAGTTAATTCCCTTTATTCTGTTTACCCACAGACCGCGGCTCTGTATCTGGAGGTCTCTTTCCTTCAAGTATTTGATTTTCTGTCCGTTAGCTCCGACCTTTAAACTTTGGTTTATCCCAACGTACGACATACACATCGGTCGAGTGGCACGCGAAGCGATATTCTCATGAATTTTAATTTTGATGCTTTGTAATGGGCAGAGGAATTAGGGAAATAGCACATTTACTTAAGCTAAGAAAAGAAACTGGAAACAAAAATAAGACCAAAATGTGTGTGACCTTTGACCTGTCCTATTCATACATTAGTGAGAAGTGACCATTTGTTTTTCTATGCTATGTCTAACGAGAGTTTCATAGAATAGTATGTAACTAATTTTAAAGCGTATGGGGAAGGGGGGGGGAGGGAAAGTCATGGAAGTAGACAGGTTCAAGGCTGTTCCAGTGTCCGCTCAGCTCTAATGGAAGCTAAGCTTGCGTCTGAGAAAGTAAAGTCTGTTCCAGCTCCTATGACTTCGCATAGAAAATGACACTGAACTTTTCGTTTTAAAAATAATTTTCAAAACTTTAATGTTGGTGTGCACAAAATATTGACTTCGTAGGGGGAGCAAATTGCTGCAGAGTGTAGAGCAGTGATTCCCAAAGTGGTCTATATAGACCCCCAGGGGTCTACGAAGACCTCCAAGGGGTCTACGAAAGTGAAACAATAAATTGGGGGTCTATGAGATGTCCACGGGGGTCTACGACATTGGATTTCATTTAAGCAGGTCGAGTTACTTTATTTTCACATTTCATTAATGTAATTATTTCCTTCACTAATATATGATTTGTACCTTCGTTAATTCTTTATCTTGCTATTCAAATGAAAAATTGTTGTAATCAATTTCAATACTTATTTAAATAGCTTAATTTTGTCTACATGCAACTAATATTTAGAAAAAGAAAAGAAATGTAGACAGTACATCATTAATTATTTAAAATTGGGATTCCTTCCTTCCTTGTCAAACAAGCAGTTGCCTAAGTGACTTTTTTATGACGATATGAACCAGTTACGCTGGAAAATCATCTGAGACAATGTCACCCTGATAACAATTAAGATTAGAAAAACCTTTGAACACTCAAAGTTCAAAATAGACCCACAAAATTTCTGTTCGACATCATATAGAGAAGATGATGGTTTGTGAGAGTCTTACAAGATTTCTTTTCTTATAGCAAAATACTGAAAACAGCCAAGGTCAAACATTGATTCTACCAGCCGTTTTGCACAAACCTACATCTGTTATTATTAAAAGAATTTCGTTAAGCAACAATACAGTTCAAGGTCGCTTCGGTGGCATGAGTTATAAAATTAAAAGCTTCTTTTGTAAATTTTTGCAAAAGACATAAATACAGTTTGGTCTGACAAGGTGTAGCGCTGTGTGCTACAAACTGTCTAATGGTCACCATCTCATCTCATCTATGCCTGTGGTTCCTTCTGGGACACCAACCAGCTTCCTCCAGGCATCTCGGTTCTGGGCGAATCTCTCCAACTGTCCCCACGTCTTGCCCATCTGCTAGGCATCTGCTTCCAGATTGCGGAGACCTGGAGAACCATCATCACCACCATGAAAAAAAATCCAGGTATTCATCAAAACCTGCCTGAGGAAGATTCTTATAATCCGCTGACCAGACAAGATCTCGAATGAGGAACTGTGGCAAAGAACAAAGAAGCAGTCCATTAAAGTAGATATCCTTCAGAAACGCTGAAGATGGATAGGACAGACCCTTCGCAAGCCTGCATCCAACATAACAAGGCAAGCCCTAACTTGGAACCCCCAAGGAAAGAGAAAGAGGGGACGGCCCAGGAATAAATGGCGCTAATGGTCACCGTCTCCTTATATTTAGTTAGGGTTGACCCACGAGACCTTTCCCATGTTTGGGTATAGTAGCAAGGCAGCAGGGGTTTGAATTCAGTTTTCCTTCTGCTAGGTGAGTAGCAAGCCAAGGTAATGAGCCCTTCCTGCTCGAAGCTTACTGGTTTAGGAGACAGTTATTCACCTTCGCCCTTTCTCCTGTTAATGAAAACAGTTCCGCAGATTCAAAACTGCTCATTGCGAAACCTTTACAATGATACTTAAGGCATATTAATTAATTAATTAATATTTAAAGTTGGAAAGACTACTTCATAGAACGACAAATTCGTATATGAAACATAATATCCGTAGTTGTGTAGTTTTAAATTACTTTTTTGTTAATGGATTTGCAAAAATGTGCAAGTTGAGCAAGTTGAAAGTTGAGCAGGGGGTCTATCAAAAACCAGAAAACATAGCAAGGGGTCTACGAGACAAAAAAGTTTGGGAACCACTGGTGTAGAGCATTCCTAGCAAACTCTCTTGACTGTAGAATATATTTCTGTTGCAGTCTTAATTTCCAACTTGTTTTAGTTGTATAATATGATAGAGTTACTAAATACAACGTACGGCACATTGGTTGTGAAATACACTTTAAAAAAAATCTCATTAAAACATGAAAAGCCATGACCCTTATAAATTCTTTTTATTTTATAGGTTCGAAAAACAAAGTGTATTATGTCACAATATAGAACTATTTGGTTCTATGACAAATGGTTCACCATTTTGTAGGTATCAAAAATTCTAAGCAGTACTTGTTACAGTAGGTCACACGTACTTTTAATAATGCTTCTCGATCTTGCAAAATATATATTCCGCCATCTTATAGGTATTAACACTTTTCAACAATGTGCAGATCACGTGACTCTGCCTTAGAATGGATTGCCATCACTTTTTTTTTTACTAAAGTAACTAAAAAAAACTTTAATGTCACTGCCAAGAAATATTGTAAACAAAATGCAAACAACTTTCTGTGTATGTCCAGCAGGTGTTTTGGGTACTGACTGAGAGGCGATTAAGAAGGCGGTGCCTTCAGGATGTTTAGTGCAATGTAAGCTTTGGTTACGTTCTGGGTTGAAGTTCTTTGATAAGTTTGCGTACAAAGAATTAAGTTCGTATTAAAGAGCATACAAGACTTCTCTTTATAATGTATACTCTTAATGATCTAATTGCAGTGAAAAGATGATCTACTTTGAATTAGGGCACTCAGCAGTCACACAGATTGAGCATCACCCACAGGCAGACTGAACATCTTACACGCAGACTGAACATTACACACACAGACTGAACATCACACACAGACTGAACATTACACACACAGAAAGAACATCACACACATACTAAACATTACACACACAGACTGAACATTACACACACAGACTGCACATCACACACACAGACTGCACATCACACACAGACTGAACATCACACACAGACTGAACATCACACACAGACTGAACATCACACACAGACTGAACATCACACACAGACTGAACATCACACACAGACTGAACATTACACACCCACACAGATTGAACATCAAACACAGACTGAACATTACACACACAGACTGAACATTACACACCCACATAGATTGAACATCAAACACAGACTGAACATTACACACGCAGACTGAACATTACACACACAGACAGAACATCACACACAGACTGAACATCACACACAGAGACTGAATATCACACACATACTGCACATCACACACAGACTGCACATCACACACACAGACTGAACATCACACACAGACTGCACATCACACACACACAGACTGCACATCACACACACACAGACTGAGCATCACACACACAGACTGAACATCACACACAGAGACTGAACATCACACACATACTGCACATCACATACATCACACCACACAGACTGCACATCACACACAGACTGAACATCACACAGACAGACTGAACATTACACACACACAGACTGCTCATCACAAACACCGAATTAACATCGCCAACAGACTGCACATCACACACACACATACTGCACATCACACACACATAGACTGAACATCACACACAGACTGAACATCACACACAGACTGAACATCACACACACATACTGAACATCACACACAGACTGCACATCATACACACATAGACTGAACATCACACACAGACTGAACATCACACACAAACAAACATAACATTACACATACAAAGACTGCACATCACAAACACAGACTGAACATTACACACACAGACTGAACATCACACACACAGTCTGCACATCACACACAGATTGCACATCACACACAGACTAAACATCACACACAGACTGAACATCACATACACATACTGAACATCATACACACACACAGACTGCACATCACACACACACAGACTGAACATCACACACAGACTGAACATCACACACACACAGACATAACATTACACACACACACACACATACTGCACATCACACACACACAGACTGAACATCCCACACAGAGTGCACATCCCACAAGGTTTTCACGTTGAAAGGTAAGACTGCGAATGAGTCACCGAGCAATTAGTTCCCCTACTCACCTGATCGCTGCCTCCAGCGCCCACCATTCAACACCCCGCTCTCTCTTTGATAACCTCTTTCCAACTTGTTGAACATTTTGTCACTGGATAGTCTGGACCCACCCTTCACTCCCCCTCCCTTTATGAACGCCTCATTCCTGTGTCCTCGAGGGGCAGCTCGTTCTAGGTTGTTACGAGATATATTACAAATTTCGGTTTGGTTGTACCTGCCCATTCTAACAGTACAGTCTATTTTCTTTCTTTCTCTTTATTCTTTCTCTTTATGTTTTCTTTCTTTCTCTTTATATTTTCTTTCTTTCTCTTTATATTTTCTTTCTTTCTCTTTATATTTTCTTTCTTTTTATGTTTTCTTTCTTTCTCTTTATATTTTCTTTCTTTCTCTTTATGTTTTCTTTCTTTTTATGTTTTCTTTCTTTCTCTTTATATTTTCTTTTTTTCTCTTTATGTTTTCTTTCTTTCTCTTTATGTTTTCTTTCTTTCTCTTTATATTTTCTTTTTTTCTCTTTATGGTTTCTTTCTTTCTCTTTATTATGTTTTCTTTCTTTCTCTTAAGTTTTCTTTCTTTTTCTTCTTCTATTCCTTCTCTTCTTCTCTCCACTCTGTTTACCTTTCTCCGTCTCACTGTATCTCCATCCCTCCCTGTCTCTCCTTCGCGTCTTTGCTCCTCTTTTGTTTTTCTCACTTTCCTCCCCTCTTTGTCTACATCGTTCTGTCTCTTCAGCCCTCAACCTTGACACTCCTGGGGCACAGGCGCCCCTTACAAAATATTCTGCTTTTTAATCCTTTTATATCGATACATATATATGTAAAGTTCAATTATTGTTCTGTAGAAATTATTAATTAGATTTGCGATACAAAAGGGAAAACAAGTTAAATTTTGTCTGTTTAGAATTAAAAAAAAAAAAAAGAAATCAAGAGGTAGCTGATTAAACTCGACGGGACATCTATAATGAAAATACAAAAACATTTCAACATCGAAGTTTTGTTGTTGTTTTTTTTAACAGAACTAAATTGGGGATTGAATTAATTTATTGAAAACAATAATGCCTGTAATTCTATAATATTTGATTGTTTGACTCTCTATGATTGTCCGACTGTTAGAGTTTGATTGCTTGACTGTATGATTATATGACTTTGATTGTATGATTATTTTGTGATTTTTGAGTGAATTATCATTGTATTTAGGTATTTGAATATTCAACACATCTTTTCATTTTGTTCAGTTTCTTTTAAGATAAGATAAGATAACTTTTATTGATCCAATCAAATTGAAAATTCGGTTTGACTACGATTGACAACCTCAGCGTAACTTCTGTACTTTAGCTTTTGTAAATCAAAATTCCTCAGCAATAAAAAAACAAAAAACAACGTACTTTGGTATTATTACTTTTCTTTTTTCCGCGGCAATAGTTGAACCTTCAGAACTGTGCCTCTGTGTTCAATCTCGGTTAGGGATGAAACATTGCAAGGGTTCGCTCGCGTGCCAATCAACTGGGGTTAATTCAAGATCAACACAAACTATTGACTTTGCAAACAATTCCTACACACGCTCATATTTTTGTTGTCTGAAATTCTTTTCCTGCAATTTTTTTGTTTGTTAAATTCACGTCACAAAATACACACATACACACACACACACACACACACACAGAGACACAGTTATACGGACACTCACACGCACGCACAGAAACATAGACGCGTTGAAGGAACGAACGCAAGGAAGGCGAGACGTATTGGCCATACATTTCCTCTTGAACACTTCAAAGATTCTCTATGACTCACGAGGAGGTGGTGAGAACTAAACAAATAATGGAATGGGAGGGGGGGGGAATATAAATAAAAAATAAAAACAAAGCGACCAAAAAAAAAAGTTTTATAGATGCATCGGGCTTACTAAAATTAGCAATCGAAGAGATAGTACGAGTCTAAAAATAGGAAAACGGCAGGTAACTTGGGCGTGGGATATTATCCGTTTGCAAGAGTTGTGGAGCTTGGTTTAAAAAAAAAAAAAGGAAAATAATTTAACAGCACTATATTATATTTAAAATCTAAATATAGACCTGCAGGTTGTGAAATTGTGAGTCGTTAGAGAGATGAGCTCAACCAGGCGAGACACGTGGGCAGTGAGGCACACTGGATGAACTTCCAATAATGAAAAGATTGGCCTAATGGGATTACCGATTTGAATCTATAGAATTGTATAATTCTTGGCGCATAAATAATGTCAACATATTTATGTACTTAGTTCTATAGTTATATGAATTTACTGTGTACACATCAACGAACACCGCGAACACATCACGGAGAAGCACCAAAACATCACCAAACAGCGCGAGCACATCACGGAAAAGAGCGAACACATCATCAAACAGCGCGAGCAAATCACGGAGAAGTACCAAAATATCACCGAACAGCGTCTACACATCAGCGAACAGCGTCTACACATCAGCGAACAGCGTCTACACATCAGCGAACAGCGTCTACACATCAGCGAACAGCGCGAACATATCAAACAGCTCCCACACTCCATGAAAAGCACAAACACTTCTCAAATCAGCGCCAATAAAACAAGGAAGAGCGCCAACAACATGCCATGGTAAAACAGGGTTAAAACGGGAGCTAACTTTGTTTTTGAAACTTTCTGACGTCCAAGCTCAAACATCTTGTCGAATGGACGGTTTATTAAAGGTCAAAGTGACACCGAACATATCATTCATGTCAACGAAGGTTATTGCTTCGATTTGATCTAGTCGACAATATCACCGTTTAAGTAAAAAGTCAATAAAACCTTTTTTTTTTAAACAAGCTCTTTCGATGGAACGCTTTGTAATTACTATGGATTATTTCAACAAAGAGGTAGCTTGATCAAAATTATATTTCTATCAGTGGCTCTGGTTTAAATTTCATACAATGGTGTCAGAAATTCAAATCTTATGTCAGCATGACACGATTGAACGATTCGAAACACAGCAAAACACTTTAATTTAAAAAAAAAAAAGCTCCCCCCTCCCTCTAAAGCTACGATTTCTAAGTAACAAGTTAATTACCGTCCGGCTCTGAATATCGTATCAATGATATTCATTTGAAGGGTTTTAAACTTGAGAAACTGTATAACAAATATAGAGAATCAAGCTTAGTTCTGAATTGAATGTATTTGTATGTGATTGAGATCTTTGCTCCCTTTTTGAGTTATACGGTACATAACTGTTAGCCTTAAAATAATCACCAAGGACACAATAATTAACCTAGGCCCATCTTCAGGACACAATAATTAACCTAGGCCCATCTTCAGGACGCAATAATTAACCTAGGCCTATCTTCAGGACACAATAATTAACCTAGGCCCATCTTCAGGACGCAATATTTAACCTAGGCCCAACTTCAGGACACAATAATTAACCTAGGCCCATCTTCAGGACACAATAATTAACCTAGGCCCATCTTCAGGACACAATAATTAACCTAGCCACATCTTCAGGACACAATAATTAACCTAGGCCCATCTTCAGGACACAATAATTAACCTAGGCCCATCTTCAGTATATACTAGGATTGCGGATGTGTGTACATATTTTTACTTAAAGTTGGAACGTCGTTTAAAAAACAAACAATCAACAACAACAAATTACACTCTGAACCAGTGCCAGTAGTAATCCACAAGTCAATTGTACGTGCTGTAATCGTATGCTATTTTCACTCATGCTTACAAAGTTACAAAGGATTAAAAAAACATGTAACAGTCACTAGTACCTGCACGTTTGTAAACACGTAAAAAGGATGAGAATTAAATAGAAACAATTCTGATACTTATTTGTTTTGTTTTTTTTACCACTGACAAATTTCATTAAGACTTTGTTATTGTAACACCGTTCTGAATTAAACTCCCGTCATTTCACATTTCATATTGAATTTACTTCAGGCTAAGAACAGTTTTAATTCAAACTTTCTCTCTTTTGAGGATCCTTAGAACAGTTTTAATTCAAACTTTCTCTCTTTTGAGGATCCTTAGAACAGTTTTAATTCAAACTTTCTCTCTTTTGAGGATCCAGACATTTCCAATTAAAAAAAAAAGTAAGAGACTAAGAATAGAAATCTGAATATAAATTATAATTATCCCTCAGTCTGTTGGACCGTTGGGGCACCACACAAGAACTGTCAACCGTCTTTCTCTATTCCTCTCTGTCCTTTGCCTTGGATAGAATTTCATTCACACATACACACACACACACATACACAAATTACTGGCTATTGGGAGCTGAAAAAAAGTATTTCAAAAGAAGTGCCAACTTTTGTATAATGTTGGCATCAACCAAAAAATAAAAAAAATAAAAATCTACGCCTTTTTGGTTTTCACACAATTTTTTTCCCACTCATGAAAAACATTTTTTTATGTCTCCACTAGATATTCCTTTCACATTAGGACAGAGCACTGTATTCTAAGTGGGGGGAGGGGCGGGGGTAGATATCCGTGACATTATAGGGCACTGCACTCTAAACATGTATATCTCCAAGACATTATTATAGGACTTTGCACTCTAAGCGCGTAGGTCTACGAGGCATTATGACAGGGCACTTTACTTGAAGCGTGTAGATCTCCGTGACTTTATGTCAAGGCATTGAACTCGTATAGATCTCAGTGTCATTATATGGCACTGCACTTTAAGCGTATAGATCTCAGTGTCATTATATGGCACTGCACTTTAAGCGTATAGATCTCAGTGTCATTATATGGCACTGCACTTTAAACGTATAGATCTCAGTGTCATTATATGGCACTGCACTTTAAGCGTATAGATCTCAGTGTCATTATATGGCACTGCACTTTAAGCGTATAGATCTCAGTGTCATTATATGGCACTGCACTTTAAGCGTATTGATCTCAGTGTCATTATATGGCACTGCACTTTAAGCGTATTGATCTCCTTGACTTTTTTTTTTACAAAGCACTGCCCTCTAAACACGTAGATCTCCGTGACATTATGTTAGGGCACTGCCCACTAAACATGTAGATCTCCGTGACATTATATCAGGACACTGCTCTCTAAACACGTAGATCTCCGTGAAATTATGTCAGGACACTGCACACTAAACACGTAGATCTCCGTGAAATTATATCAGGACACTGCTCTCTAAACACGTAGATCTCCGTGACATTATATCAGGACACTGCTCTCTAAACACGTAGATCTCCGTGAAATTATATCAGGACACTGCTCTCTAAACACGTAGATCTCCGTGACATTATATCAGGACACTGCACTCTAAACACGTAGATCTCCGTGAAATTATGTCAGGACACTGCTCTCTAAACACGTAGATGTCCGTGAAATTATGTCAGGACACTGCACACTAAACACGTAGATCTCAGTGAAAATATGTCAGGGCACTGCTCTCTAAACACGTAGATCTCCGTGACATTATATCAGGACACTGCTCTCTAAACACGTAGATCTCCGTGAAATTATATCAGGACACTGCTCTCTAAACACGTAGATCTCCGTGACATTATGTCAGGACACTGCTCTCTAAACACGTAGATCTCCGTGAAATTATGTCAGGACACTGCTCTCTTAACACGTAGATCTCCGTGAAATTATGTCAGGGCACTGCTCTCTTAACACGTAGATCTCCGTGAAATTATGTCAGGGCACTGCTCTCTAAACACGTAGATCTCCGTGAAATTATGTCAGGACACTGCTCTCTAAACACGTAGATCTCCGTGAAATTATGTCAGGGCACTGCTTTCTAAACACGCAGATCTCCGTGACATTATGCCAGGGCACTGCGTGACATTAAGTCAGGGTACTGCACTCTAAACGTGTAGATCTCCGTGAAATTATGTCAGGACACTGCATTCTAAACATGTAGATCTCCGTGAAATTATGTCAGGACACTGCACTCTAAACGTGTAGATCTCCGTGAAATTATGTCAGGACACTGCACTCTAAACATGTAGATCTCCGTGAAATTATGTCAGGACACTGCCCACTAAACGTGTAGATCTCCGTGAAATTATGTCAGGACACTGCACTCTAAACATGTAGATCTCCATGAAATTATGTCAGGACACTGCACTCTAAACGTGTAGATCTCCGTGAAATTATGTCAGGACACTGCACTCTAAACGTGTAGATCTCCGTGAAATTATGTCAGGACACTGTACACTAAACATGTAGATCTCCGTGACATTATGTCAGGACACTGCACTCTAAACATGTAGATCTCCGTGACATTATGTCAGGACACTGCACTCTAAACGTGTAGATCTCCGTGAAATTATGTCAGGACACTGTACACTAAACATGTAGATCTCCGTGACATTATGTCAGGACACTGCACTTTGAACATGTAGATCTCCGTGAAATTATGTCAGGGCACTGCACTCTAAACGTGTAGATCTCCGTGAAATTATGTCAGGACACTGAACTCTAAACATGTAGATCTCCGTGAAATTATGTCAGGACACTGCACTCTAAACATAAAGATCTCCATTCCATAATGACTTATGACAAAGCACTGCACTGTAAGCGTGTAGTTCTCCGTGACATTATGGCTGTCATTATTCAAGACCTACTAGTTACCCATACTGCAAGTTGCAATTTGGAAGTTGGAATTGAACATTGAATCCTTTATTTCAAGCTAATATTTCGCACATAGTACCTACTATGGCTCGTTAGAGATTTGTGTTTAATACGCGAATGTCGTGGGTTCGATTCCCATCATGGCTATTTTTTTCTCTTTATTTTTCAATGAAAAAATATTATTCTTTTGATGTCGGCAATGTATTGAGCATAAAAGAGGAATTATTTTTTGTAAATTATATTATTTGTTTTATTTAAGGTATACATTCCTGTGAATTATTACTGGCATTATTTTTTCTTTAGCGTATACATTTCCAATGGATTTACTTCACTGGCTTATCATTCTCTGTTTTGTTTCTTCAACCAATATGAATTTCTCTTTCTTTTTGCTGTGCATCACCCATCCATCAAAAAGGCGCTACAGCCCATGGAGTGACTTGGCCTGCTTTAGCACATCTCTCCAGTCTGATCTATCCTGGGCTTTACGTCTCCATGCCCGGACTGTTGGAGATCCACCTCTACATCATCAAGCCACCGTACTCATGGTCTGCCTTTGGGGCACCGGCCTTTTTGGTTTTTGCCGGTGAACACTATTTGCTCCTCTGTTCGCTGGCATTCTTTCAAGGTGACCTGCCCCCAACGTAATCTGTTCCTTTTTATTTCTGTCACTATGGAGGGGTCTTGCTGTACACATTTGTTATTTAGCCAAGAGTTCGTCTAAGCAGGCATATTTCGTGACAATGTGTGGCACTGCACTCTTAAAGGATATATAGATATATTTCTTTCACCCAGTGACCTCGTTAACTTAAAATAGAACGAGAAAACAAATCCGAACCAAACATTATCTTGAAACAGTGGGACTAGAAATAAAATCTTTTGGCGCCAACGGTTCTCCTAAATTGAGCAGACAGCAGCAAATTGGAAGATTCGTTATTAGGAGCTCTAAGGTTTCTACTACTGGACCTGGAAGTCCTGGCTCGAGAAGGGATGAAAGTAAATAGGCTGAGGGGGGAGCGAGGGGGCGATGTGGAGGGCAAAGCAATCCCGTAGTTTGAGGGGATAGACTTGGATAGACTCTTCTCAGTGTTGGACACAAGCCATTGGTTATCGATTATTTGGAATAGCCACGAATTTTATTTATGGTCAAAATAACAGAACCAGGGGCTCTGACTCAGAAGAAAGGAAGAAAGAAAAAAAGAAGAAAGCAATTCATCTTGCTCCGGGTGTAGTTAACGATAAGGAGATAGGAGAGAGAGAGGGAGAGAGAGAGAGAAGGAGAGAGAGGGAGAGGGAAAGAGAGGGAGAGAGAGAGAGGGAGAGAGAGGGAGGGAGAGAGGAGAGAGAGAGGGAGAGAGAGAGAGGGAGAGAGAGAAAGAGAGAGGGGGAGAGAGAGGGAGAGAGAGAGGGAGAGAGAGGGAGAGAGAGGGAGAGAGAGAGGGAGATAGAAGGAGGGAGGAGATAGAAGGAGGGAGAGAGAGAGAGGGAGATAGAAGGAGGGAGGAGATAGAAGGAGGGAGAGAGAGAGAGGGAGAGAGAGGGAGAGAGAGAGGGAGAGAGAGAGGGAGAGAGAGAGAGAGGGAGAGAGAGAGGGAGAGAGAGGGAGAGAGAGAGGGAGAGAGAGAGAGGGAGAGAGAGAGGGAGATAGAAGGAGGGAGAGAGAGAGGGAGATAGAGAATGAGAGACAGAAAACCTCAAATATTTACTCAAGTCTGGGTTGTTTCTTCAACCAATATACATTTCTCTTTCCTTATAATATGTAGCCCTGGTAGTGGTATTGTAGCCAAGAGTTCATGAACATACAATAATTACACCCGGAAGAGGTGAACAGCTTAGTGCATCTTTTTGTGTAACACAAGAGCACAGAAATAAAACAAATAGAAATAGTAGACGGGAGGGGGTGAGTTCATATTAGATTGCATACAGTGAACAGGTGACGTGGGCGTGGCGGGAAGGTTCGCAAGGTTACTATTCCAATATATACATCCACCGCGACTGGCATGTTGGTGCCTACATCAGTTCCACTTTAAGGTTTGGCTTCAATGGCGGAAGATCGAGTTCGAATTCACTCTCAAAACTTTTTTTTTTATTGTTGTTTTTGTAAAGGCAGCATGGAAACCTTCTCCCAGATAACACCCCACCCCTCACCCCCACCACATTGGTTCACAAAAGAGATAGGACCACAGCCCACTGAGCATGCTATAAGCATAAAAGTCGCGCTAAACAAATTATTAAAAATTTTCCAATCGCACGATTTATTATTGTTAGTCTATATTTGTAGATCTATTTAAAATAATTAATTACATCATTGATTCAAAATAATTGATGCAATTTCACTCAATGTAAGCTTTATTTTACTTGTAAATATTCTAAGATTCAGATTTTTTTAAAATACACATTGAAGCTCCAGACATCTAGTCCAACTAAACCTTGTGGCTCCAGACAGCTAGTCCAACTAAACCTTGTGGCTCCAGACAGCTAGTCCAACTAAACCTTGTAGCTCCAGACAGCTAGTCCAACTAAACCTTGTAGCTCCAGACAGCTAGTCCAACTAAACCTTGTGGCTCCAGACAGCTAGTCCAACTAAACCTTGTAGCTCCAGACAGCTAGTCCAACTAAACCTTGTAGCTCCAGACAGCTAGTCCAACTAAACCTTGTAGCTCCAGACAGCTAGTCCAACTAAACCTTGTAGCTCCAGACAGCTAGTCCAACTAAACCTTGTAGCTTCAGACAGCTAGTCCAACTAAACCTTGTAGCTTCAGACAGCTAGTCCAACTAAACATTGTAGCTCCAGACAGCTAGTCCAACTAAACCTTGTAGCTCCAGACAGCTAGTCCAACGAAACCTTGTAGCTCCAGACATCAAGTCCAACTAAACCCTGAAGCTCCAGACAGCTAGTCCAACTAAACCTTGTAGCTCCAGACATCTAGTCCAACTAAACCTTGTAGCTCCAGACAGCTAGTCCAACTAAACCTTGTAGCTCCAGACAGCTAGTCCAACTAAACCTTGTAGCTCCAGACAGCTAGTCCAACTAAACCTTGTAGCTCCAGACAGCTAGTCCAACTAAACCTTGTAGCTCCAGACATCTAGTCCAACTAAACCTTGAAGCTCCAGACAGCTAGTCCAACTAAACCTTGTAGCTCCATACATCTAGTCCAACTAAACCTTGAAGCTCCAGACAGCTAGTCCAACTAAACCTTGTAGCTCCAGACATTTAGTCCAACTAAACCTTGTAGCTCCAGACAGCTAGTCCAACGAAACCTTGTAGCTCCTGACAGCTAGTCCAACTAAACCTTGTAGCTCCAGACAGCTAGTCCAACTAAACCTTGTAGCTCCAGACAGCTAGTCCAACTAAACCTTGTAGCTCCAGACAGCTAGTCCAACTAAACCTTGTAGCTCCAGACAGCTAGTCCAACTAAACCTTGTAGCTCCAGACATCTAGTCCAATTAAACCTTGTAGCTCCAGACAGGTAGTCCAACGAAACCTTGTAGCTCCAGACATCTAGTCCAACTAAACCTTGTAGCTCCAGACATCTAGTCCAACGAAACCTTGTAGCTCCAGACATCTAGTCCAACTAAACCTTGTAGCTCCAGACATCTAGTCCAACGAAACCTTGTAGCTCCAGACATCTAGTCCAACTAAACCGTGTAGCTCCAGACATCTAGTCCAACGAAACCTTGTAGCTCCAGACATCTAGTCCAACTAAACCTTGTAGCTCCAGACATCTAGTCCAACTAAACCTTGTAGCTCCAGACAGCTAGTCCAACTAAACCTTGTAGCTCCAGACATCTAGTCCAACTAAACCTTGTAGCTCCAGACATCTAGTCCAACGAAACCTTGTAGCTCCAGACATCTAGTCCAACTAAACCTTGTGGCTCCAGACAGCTAGTCCAACTAAACTTTGTGGCTCCAGACAGCTAGTCCAACTAAACCTTGTAGCTCCAGACAGCTAGTCCAACTAAACCTTGTAGCTCCAGACAGCTAGTCCAACTAAACCTTGTAGCTCCAGACAGCTAGTCCAACTAAACCTTGTAGCTCCAGACAGCTAGTCCAACTAAACCTTGTAGCTTCAGACAGCTAGTCCAACTAAACCTTGTAGCTCCAGAAAGCTAGTCCAACTAAACCTTGTAGCTTCAGACAGCTAGTCCAACTAAACCTTGTAGCTCCAGACAGCTAGTCCAACTAAACCTTGTAGCTTCAGACAGCTAGTCCAACTAAACCTTGAAGCTCCAGACAGCTAGTCCAACTAAACCTTGTAGCTCCAGACATCTAGTCCAACTAAACCTTGTAGCTCCAGACAGCTAGTCCAACTAAACCTTGTAGCTCCAGACAGCTAGTCCAACTAAACCTTGTAGCTCCAGACAGCTAGTCCAACTAAACCTTGTAGCTCCAGACAGCTAGTCCAACTAAACCTTGTAGCTCCAGACATCTAGTCCAACTAAACCTTGAAGCTCCAGACAGCTAGTCCAACTAAACCTTGTAGCTCCATACATCTAGTCCAACTAAACCTTGAAGCTCCAGACAGCTAGTCCAACTAAACCTTGTAGCTCCAGACATCTAGTCCAACTAAACCTTGTAGCTCCAGACAGCTAGTCCAACGAAACCTTGTAGCTCCTGACAGCTAGTCCAACTAAACCTTGTAGCTCCAGACAGCTAGTCCAACTAAACCTTGTAGCTCCAGACATCTAGTCCAACTAAACCTTGTGGCTCCAGACAGCTAGTCCAACTAAACCTTGTGGCTCCAGACAGCTAGTCCAACTAAACCTTGTAGCTCCAGACAGCTAGTCCAACTAAACCTTGTAGCTCCAGACAGCTAGTCCAACTAAACCTTGTAGCTCCAGACAGCTAGTCCAACTAAACCTTGTAGCTCCAGACAGCTAGTCCAACTAAATCTTGTAGCTTCAGACAGCTAGTCCAACTAAACCTTGTAGCTCCAGACAGCTAGTCCAACTAAACCTTGTAGCTTCAGACAGCTATTCCAACTAAACCTTGTAGCTCCAGACAGCTAGTCCAACTAAACCTTGTAGCTTCAGACAGCTAGTCCAACTAAACATTGTAGCTCCAGACAGCTAGTCCAACTAAACCTTGTAGCTCCAGACAGCTAGTCCAACTAAACCTTGTAGCTCCAGACATCTAGTCCAACGAAACCTTGTAGCTCCAGACATCTAGTCCAACTAAACCTTGTAGCTCCAGACATCTAGTCTAACTAAACCTTGTAGCTCCAGACAGCTAGTCCAACTAAACCTTGTAGCTCCAGACAGCTAGTCCAACTAAACCTTGTAGCTTCAGACAGCTAGTCCAACTAAACATTGTAGCTCCAGACAGCTAGTCCAACTAAACCTTGTAGCTCCAGACAGCTAGTCCAACTAAACCTTGTAGCTCCAGACAGACATCTAGTCCAACGAAACCTTGTAGCTCCAGACATCTAGTCCACCTAAACCTTGTAGCTCCAGACATCTAGTCTAACTAAACCTTGTAGCTCCAGACAGCTAGTCCAACTAAACCTTGTAGCTCCAGACAGCTAGTCCAACTAAACCTTGTAGCTCCAGACAGCTAGTCCAACTAAACCTTGTAGCTCCAGACATCTAGTCCAATTAAACCTTGTAGCTCCAGACAGCTAGTCCAACTAAACCTTGTAGCTCCAGACATCTAGTCCAACTAAACCTTGTAGCTCCAGACATCTAGTCCAACGAAACCTTGTAGCTCCAGACATCTAGTCCAACTAAACCTTGTAGCTCCAGACATCTAGTCCAACGAAACCTTGTAGCTCCAGACATCTAGTCCAACTAAACCTTGTAGCTCCAGACATCTAGTCTAACTAAACCTTGTAGCTCCAGACAGCTAGTCCAACTAAACCTTGTAGCTCCAGACATCTAGTCCAACTAAACCTTGTAGCTCCAGACATCTAGTCCAACGAAACCTTGTAGCTCCAGACATCTAGTCCAACTAAACCTTGTAGCTCCAGACATCTAGTCCAACTAAACCTTGTAGCTCCAGACATCTAGTCCAATTAAACCTTGTAGCTCCAGACATCTAGTCCAACTAAACCTTGTAGCTCCAGACAGCTAGTCCAACTAAACCTTGTAGCTCCAGACAGCTAGTTCAACTAAACCTTGTAGCTCCAGACAGCTAGTCCAACTAAACCTTGTAGCTCCAGACATCTAGTCCAACGAAACCTTGTAGCTCCAGACAGGTAGTCCAACGAAACCTTGTAGCTCCAGACAGCTAGTCCAACTAAACCTTGTAGCTCCAGACAGCTAGTCCAACTAAACCTTGTAGCTCCAGACAGCTAGTCCAACTAAACATTGTAGCTCCAGACAGCTAGTCCAACTAAACCTTGTAGCTCCAGACAGCTAGTCCAACTAAACCTTGTAGCTCCAGACATCTAGTCCAACGAAACCTTGTAGCTCCAGACATCTAGTCCACCTAAACCTTGTAGCTCCAGACATCTAGTCCAATTAAACCTTGTAGCTCCAGACAGCTAGTCCAACTAAACCTTGTAGCTCCAGACAGCTAGTCCAACTAAACCTTGTAGCTCCAGACAGCTAGTCCAACTAAACCTTGTAGCTCCAGACATCTAGTCCAATTAAACCTTGTAGCTCCAGACAGCTAGTCCAACTAAACCTTGTAGCTCCAGACATCTAGTCCAACTAAACCTTGTAGCTCCAGACATCTAGTCCAACGAAACCTTGTAGCTCCAGACATCTAGTCCAACTAAACCTTGTAGCTCCAGACATCTAGTCCAACGAAACCTTGTAGCTCCAGACATCTAGTCCAACTAAACCTTGTAGCTCCAGACATCTAGTCTAACTAAACCTTGTAGCTCCAGACAGCTAGTCCAACTAAACCTTGTAGCTCCAGACATCTAGTCCAACTAAACCTTGTAGCTCCAGACATCTAGTCCAACGAAACCTTGTAGCTCCAGACATCTAGTCCAACTAAACCTTGTAGCTCCAGACATCTAGTCCAACTAAACCTTGTAGCTCCAGACATCTAGTCCAATTAAACCTTGTAGCTCCAGACATCTAGTCCAACTAAACCTTGTAGCTCCAGACAGCTAGTCCAACTAAACCTTGTAGCTCCAGACAGCTAGTTCAACTAAACCTTGTAGCTCCAGACAGCTAGTCCAACGAAACCTTGTAGCTCCAGACAGGTAGTCCAACGAAACCTTGTAGCTCCAGACAGCTAGTCCAACTAAACCTTGTAGCTCCAGACAGCTAGTCCAACTAAACCTTGTAGCTCCAGACAGCTAGTCCAACTAAACCTTGTAGCTCCAGACAGCTAGTCCAACTAAACCTTTTAGCTCCAGACAGCTAGTCCAACGAAACCTTGTAGCTCCAGACAGCTAGTTTAGCAAATTTTACTCATGGTTACACCAGAAACACTCATACAGACGCCCCATTACACCGCTTTCTCTTTGACTCGATGTTTCATGCTTTGATTGACTCCTAACAATCGTCAAGACTCTTTTTTCGTCTGCCGTCTGCTGAGTGTAGCAGATCAATGGACGTGATGACGTGTTTGAGAGTTCTTAGTGACGTAGGTACTCCGCCGAGCATCACCACTGCTAAAGGTGAAGGCCAGACTGCGTGACGAGCAGACTATCTACTCGGCAGATGTGAAACGCGAAAGATAATAAATGCAGTAGCGAAGAAAGAATCTTGCGGTCGTGAAATTACCGCCAAGAAAAGAAAAACTCCGGTGCTTTGTGTATTGAACGGAAATCTCACCTTGACTTTGTAAGCTCGTGCCTCTCTTGTGATCATGTGGTTATGTGGAGAAATGTCTTGAAACCACACGAAGGTCATTAACCTCAAACCGACAGGGAGACTTACTTTAGTACAAGGTCTACTTAACATTTTTTGCTCTGAAATAGAATACTTCAGGTATTAGGGAAATGAAATTCTTGCTTTATATTTTAAGTTGGATAATGCATAGTAGCAAAACAATATTTAAAAACAAGACCAATATATACAATACTTTAGAAAAAAACAACAAGCTTATATAAAGTGTAATTGTATAATTAATTTGGGTCAGTCGTGTGATTACATTTGTAATAGATCTAGACCTTAGACTAACAATAATAAATCTGTGCGATTAGAAATATTTAAAACAATTGCTTTTTGTTTAGCGCCTTTTCACGCAATTAGTTTTCTCATTGTACTGTGATCCTATCACGTGTCTTGACCAGTTGGGAAAGGGGAGGGGGAAGAATGGGATAGTACGATTTCTTTCCCTTGTTTGATACCAAACAAGATAATTAATTACCAATAGTTAATTAACCAATCTTTTTTTTTATTTAAAATTGATTCCTGTTAAGTCAGGTACAAGTAGTGATTGTGTAAAATTTTAACTTGATCCGAGATTGGGTGTAAAAGAAATAACAAGTACAAACATTTTCCCAGACAGACTGACAGACAGACAAAGTGAGTTGATATAAGCTTTGTAGAAATAAAAGAATAACAAATATTGTCTTATATTACTAAAGTTCCCTTTCAGATCTTACACCTATAGGGCAGATGATGTTAAAGGTCATCTGCTTATGTGACCCTCGGTTAACGAGGGTGTCATGGGGCCAGCACGACGACCAACCGCCTTTACTTTTCTCCAACTAACGTCAGGTACCCTATAGAGTTGGATGGACTCAGAGGAGCCTTAAAGATCCTGAAATTAAAAATCCAAGTCTTCACCAGGATTTAAACCCGGAACTCCCCGGTTTGGAAGTCAAGCGCTTTACCAGTCAGCCACCGCACATCCTTATATGTTTTAAGTAGGTTATAAAACTAAAATAAAACGTAAAAGAAAAATATAAACCAATAATTGAGATGTAATGATCATGTAGATTTTGACCCCTTAATTGCACATCTTCTTGATACCAAGAACACTTTTGATAATTTGAAATCTAATAATTAGTGCCGCTGTTTCTGCATAATAGAACTGAGGAGAGCATATATAAAGAGGCCCATAAAATTGGCCTAAAATACACTTGAAAAAAAACAACAAAACAACAAAAATTATGCGATTAGGATATAAGAAAACCATTCCTTCAGTCAAACTTGGTCCGCCAGAGCTTGAACAGCTAGGTCAGTTCAAATACCTAGGTACCATCCTAGCCAGCAATGATGTAGCATGCCTATTAGGAAAGGCAGGGGCCATTTTCCAACTTGCAACTTATTTGAACAAGCCCAACTATTGGTCTTTGGACGATTATCCATATATCCACCTATCAAACACAATCGTCATCCAACGGGGCGATGTACGCATGCCTGACAGGGAAGTCGTCTGCAAAATCCAGAGGTCAGTAAATGCGGCTCAGCAAAAGTGGCTACGACGAATTTTAGAAGTCACTTACTGAGATGGGGGACATGTCCTGCGACAGAATGAAAGGATAGGAAGGGAAATGGAGGCCGATACGAGGAAAACTTAAACATGGACGCCCTCATTCAACTTAGCGCCGTGCAGTGGACAACAGGTGATAAGAGACTACAGATATTTACTGGTAACAGATTTCTATGGCGCCATGCTGGAGGGTCTAAGTCTGTGCTACACTACACGTTGACTTCATTGTGACATTAGGAATATCTCACACCACACAAAAACTGAGGTAAAAACAAGAATAGCTTGACTTTTTAAATATTGAAGAACTCTTGGACTCAGAAATCATCTTTGTATTCTTGTTTCAAATCGGGCTAGCTGATCAAATTAATTAATTTTCAAAGTCTTTTTTATGACTACTGGTTATTTTGACAATGGTTTAACCTTGGTTAGGTTTGAACTTTGATCAGGCTTTTATGTAGACTAGGTTTTTACATAGACTAGATTTTTACCGAGGCTAGTTTATTTCTTCTTTATTAGTTAGGTTGGGTTTCTACTTCAACAATTTTTATTTAGACCAGTGATTCCCAATCTTGAGGGAACACTTCTGACTCTGAGTATCTAGCATTACACTTTACTTATCCTTTTCTTTTTTTTAGAGAGATGAATTCAGGTGGTGGCCTACTAGTTAATTATTCCAGTAGTTCGTGGACACACCTAGTTAGACCTCCAGAAACACTAGGGTTTAGCGCAACACAGTTTGGGAGACACTGACTTAGACAATGTTTTAATTAGACCGTGGTCATTTTCTTCAATTAGCAAATAATCTTTATACTGTTCTTATTTACATCAAGTTTTTGTTTTACTTAAACTAGGTTTCTACTTATTAGGTTTTTACTGAGACTCTTCCATAACACAGATTGGCGAAACGACCTAAATTATTAAAGTAAACCTTTCTTTTTTTTTACTCAGATAGTTATGTTGTGTGATCAATAAGAAAACCTAAACAAACAAAAAACCCAGATAAAAAAACACAGGAAATTCCTAATAACAAGAAAGTGTAGCCATGAAAAAAAAACGATAAAGAAAAGATAGAGACCAGCGCGTTTAATCTGGATTAGCTCATCAAGTCCTGTCTGTTTATTTGTCTGTCTGTTTATTTGTGTAGTGCGAGGTCGGGCAGAGTGCTTAGTAAACCTGGCTTTGACGTGATGTTGAGATTAGGGTCAGGCTGACCTTTTTTTTATGTGGTTCATCAAACTCCTCGTCAGCCTGTAGTTATTGGCAGACGTGAGTCATCGAATAACAGACACATGCCCGCCATCCACATTTTAAAAACATTTTTGTTGAAATCTGAAAACAATTCATTTAAAGAATAGAAAGAAAAACAAACAATAACAATTAGATAAAATCATTAGCAAGCGAATAAAATCAATAAAAAACAACAACAAAGAATACAAAAAATACTGCAGTGTTAGTCTGCATTCCAGCAAGCTCTCCGAGGTTCTAAAAATAGAAATTGGATTAACTCCCCTAAATTATCTTCTAAGGAAAGAAAAAAACAACTTAATTTAAGGAGGTTATGTACATGTGGATCTTTAGTTAATTTAGGTGATTACAAATGCCGAAACTGACCGCAGCTGTGCAACAAGGATTGGCCTCTTTAGCTACACAAGAAGTTGCAAAGGGAAAAGATTGTCTCTAGAGACGTAAAATGACACACAGATTATTGTCTTTTGGTTGGCCCTATTATTATACATTTTTGACGGCTAGAAATTTACTAAAAGTTTCATATGTAGTGGATAGTACTACCCATGAGAGTTCACATTTGGGTCTTTAATTTTTCAAGAGCTTAACTGTTTTTAGAATGTACCACGAATTCGTTGACACATTATGAATATTTTTATTTAAATCACTTTGAGTTGAGAAGTGACTTGTGCAGTACGTTGAATCACCAACATTACATTGTAGTCACGCATTTGTAGACCAATCTTAAGATGACTTTATTTAGGTTCATTTTGAATAAAATAGATGCAAGTACAATATGTACCAAACTACAGAAAAGCTTTAAAACTTTATTAAACAAACAACAACCCCACACCTTTTGTCATTAAATACTTTTATCCCTGCTTCTCCTTTTCTCTCTTTCTCTCTCTCATTTTATTTCTCTCTGTCTCGGTCTCTCTCTCATTCCTTAATCCCTCATTCCCTCCCCCTTCTCTCTCTCTCTCTCTCTGTATGTCAGTCTTTCTCTCTTTCATGTCTAAGAAGTCTATATTTGTAGTCTCTTCTCACTAGCGCTCCCTCCCCTCCCCCCCCCTGTCTTACCTGACTCTTCCACCTGTTAGAGAAATGACGTCAGCGGCCTCAAGTACTTACCGAAAATATTTTTTCAAAATGATGTCCTTTACTAATGTTGTAAGTAGGTGGTTGTCTTTGTGTGTGTGTACTGGATACACAAGTGGTTGGCGTTAAGCTGGTTGAATACAATCGTTTTACTGTGGGTTTCGTTAATCTGTTAGGCGTTCTGAGAAAGGTTTTGGTTTGAGTCCAGGACTTTTGTTAGAGGGAACACGAGAGGGGGAAGGGAGAGAAAGAAGGTTGGCATTAGACAGAGAGGGTGGAGAGGGGGGGAAGGGAGAGAAAGAAGGTTGGCATTAGACAGAGAGGGTGGAGAGGGGGGGAAGGGAGAGAAAGAAGGTTGGCATTAGACAGAGAGGGTGGAGAGGGGGGGAAGGGAGAGAAAGAAGGTTGGCATTAGACAGAGAGGGTGGAGAGGGGGGGAAGGGAGAGAAAGAAGGTTGGCATTAGACAGAGAGGGTGGAGAGGGGGGGAAGGGAGAGAAAGAAGGTTGGCATTAGACAGAGAGGGTGGAGAGGGGGGAAGGGAGAGAAAGAAGGTTGGCATTAGACAGAGAGGGTGGAGAGGGGGGGAAGGGAGAGAAAGAAGGTTGGCATTAGACAGAGAGGGTGGAGAGAGATATTGGGAGAGGGAAAGAGAGACCGAGAGAGTGAGAGAGGGGGAAAGGAGAGAAAGAGAAAGGAGGAGAGACCGCGAGAAAGAATGAAAGAAAAGGAAGATAAAGAAAGAGAGAGGAGATATAGAAATGAGCGCGCGAGAGAGAGAGAAAGAGAGCAGAAGTCAGGGATAAAAAAAATGTTTGAATAGAGAGAAAGTCAAAGAGAAAGGAGTACGCACATGTACACAGTTTGAGAGAAAAGATAAATACTACAAGCACTGAAACATTACGATCAACCTGTACAATTGTTTGGAAAGTTTGCTGAAAGTCAGTCCGCTGAACTCTCAGTGTGCAGTAAAAGTTGCACCTATTTGTGCGCTAGGTTTAGCTTGGCACTGCCACACACACACACACACACACAGGCAAGTGACTACAATAAGAAGAAAACAACTCGTGAAGTGTGAGGAGTGTGTGATGGAGAAGAAACGAACCGAGGAACGAGAGAGAGAGAAGAATCGTGTGGGCGGGAAAATGAAATGCCGTTTTTGTAAAACTATTCTTCCAGTTCGCAGAGCGAGACTCCGTCTAGGAATATTTACAGCAAATAATAGGATCACCCTTTGCTCAGTACTTAACTCCCTTGCCAGTTGGCTTGTAGTATTTACTTTAATGCTAATCCTCGTCTATAACTTTTGTTACGGCAGTTACATGTGTGTGAGTATTTTACAGTCATGAGGGTGTGTACCAGCTACAAACATTTGTGGCAGCCTCAAAACGATGTCCCCAAAATGGCGACTTTTCCACTTGTTAAAACAATCTCTGAGGTAACGAGAAATTTTTATTACACCACAAGAACCTTTTTGTGTGAAACATTATTGTGGCAGCTTCAAAAGTGTGTCTCTCTTAAGCTAAATCATTTAGTGGCAGCTTCAAAAGTGCGTTGCTGTTCAGCTAACTCATAATGCATTTACTGATAATGAAACCTTATTTTACAACGCGGATTAATACATTGGCAGAGAGGCGCGAATTAATACATTGGCAGAGAGGCGCGAATTAATACATTGGCAGAGAGGCGCGGATTAATACATTGGCAGAGAGGCGAGGATTTTACTTTCTTGTACTGAATGTTCGTAAATTGAACACGTCCAGTGCGTCTGGGATGCCTCAGCCTTTTTTTTTGTTTGACAATGATTGTATCAACTCACTCTGTCTTTCTGTCTGTCTGGGTGAAATCTTGTACACGTTTTTTTCCCCTCACATTTCCATTCTCGGATTACGTTGAAACTTTGGTCAACTATTCATTGTCGATGACAACACGTGAATAAATAAATAAAAACAATTAGTTAATCAATTAGTCTTATTTTATTAATTTAGTTTTGAATAGAAATGTACTAAACAAAGGGTGTAGAGAACTAGGTCGTTCTCTAAAACTTAAAAATATAGACTTTTTAGGCTTAAAAAACCTTCTATTTTGTAACGTATTTCTATAACTCAGTGGCTAACGCGTAGGTCTTCCATCATGGAGGCTCGAGTTAAAATTCAGACACGAGCATCTATTGTTTTTTTTATTGCCTTTTTCTAAAAGTAGCAAGGAAACCTTCTCACAGATTAACCCCCCCCCCACACACACCCCACCCCTCCCAACTGGCAAACTGAAGTGATTCTATACACATCTTTTATTGTTAGTCTAAATATATTAAAAATTAGTTATTTGATTGATTCAAACGAATTGATGCAATGTCACTCAATATAAAGCTTTGTCTTTAAAAAGTTTTTTTTAGTTGAAGCTTTGACAAAAATAATTAAGAGACTTTCATATTCGGGGCTTTAGCTCTAACATTCTCTTATATTCTCATATTCTGGGCTTTAGCTCTAACAATCTCTTATATTCTCTTATTCGGGGCTTTAGCTTTAACAATCTCTTATATTCTCATATTCTGGGCTTTAGCTCTAACAATCTCTTATATTCTCATATTCGGGGCTTTAGCTCTAAAATTCTGTTATATTCTCATATTAGGGGCTTTAGCTCTAACATTCTCTGAAATGAACAGACGACACAAGGAGAAAGTGGAGATAAAGTAGTTTTGTTCAGAACACTTGTTTCCATTGTAGATTTTCATAAACTGGAGTACAATCAATGAATAGCAAGCTTGTTGGTTTATCCGGGGTACTGAAGTGCTCATAAGCTATAGACTTCTTCAAAGCTATGCAATAATTTTTAGCACTTATTTTAATACCGTAGAATCATATTAGTAAACATCGACTATGGATAATTAGGCAAAATTTCTTATTGATTCATTTTTTGTTAAGTACAACAAATAACTCTATAAAGTATAACAAATAACTCTATAAAGTTTCAACTTGATCCGAGAATGGGTGTGAGTGTGAGTGAAATAATCATCTTCTTTTTTGAAGTAACGTCTGTATTACATAAGATAATAACGTGTACTAATGTTGTAGGCCTCGGGGCCTATATCAAAATATAACTTTTTTTAGTGTGGTCAATGAGCTAGTAATTCTTTTCCTATCAATAAACATCACATGTCTTGGAAAATCGTTAGAGCCATTTTCGAGATCCGTGTCCAAGTTCAAACCAGCTTTTCCCATGAATTTACAATGTAGATATCGTAAAACAAAACAAAACAAAACAAAAAAACAAACAACAAAACGCTATAATTAACATCCATTGAGAGCAAAAAATAAAATAAAAAAATAAAAGTTTACTCAGACAAAATGGAGGATTCACTACAGGGCGATGCTTGCCAACTTTAATGAAACAAAACACATGTATTAAATCCTTTTTTTTTTTTCAACATCTCTACGTGGCATTCACTATTTTACTATTGTTTTGTAAACATCTAGTTCACTTGCCTGGTTCCTGTTAGTTTGGCAACAAATATACACATTATAAAGATTAAAATAGACTAACATGTATTATTAAACCTCTAAAAAAAAAACAACCTTAGCTTATATGATTTGACTTTTATCTATGTATAATACTATCAATTGAGGAATGAATGCGCCAGCATTGTTGCAGAATGCATTACGTACTTAAATTGATTACAATTGTGGAATCTGGTGAATGAAGCATCTCGCGCCTCAAACTATTGAAGAATTACTTGAGGTCAACAATTCTCAAATATAGATTGAAACATTTGATAAATCTTGCTATTGAGCGGGATCTATGTAGGAAACAGAATTCTTATGATATACTGTATGACTTCGCTACACGCAAGGCTCGTGTAGTAATTTGGTGCGTAGTAAAGAATGAATAAAATGCAAAGACGAATATATTTTCTAATACAAACTCTTAATTATTATCCGTATTCCTACCCAAACCTGGCCCCGCGAAATCCGTTTCGCATTGGGTCCCACAATGGTTAAGTCGGGCCCTGCTATTTTGTGACGGGTGAATACAGAGTAGATTACTTGTTCTCTTTCCATGACTTCTTGGTCACAATGGTTAAGTCCGACCCTGCTATTTAGTGACGGGTGAATACTACTTGTCCCCCCCCCCTCCTTTTTTTTCGCCTCTAAAATAACGTGGGGTAACTCTAGTTCGTCCGACTTCCAGAAATAAAAGAGTGATCTTTCCCTTACTTGACTTGGTGTCCAAACTCTTGAGCCATGACGAGAATTATATATATATAGATCTTAAAAAACAACAACAACAACAACAAACAAAGCTTATCTAATGGAAAGAACTCTGCACTTACCACTATTAATGAAATTAATGATATTATTGTACATAACAAAACATAAATCGATTAAAAAATTTAACTAATTATTTAAAAAATCATTGCTAAATAATTATTTTGTTTGGTATCGCAAATAAGAAATACTACTTTTTGAGAGATGTGGCTGTATATGTGGCTGTATAAGTGGAGTTATTTCCCTTATCACATGTTGTACACGTTTTTCCTCCCACTTTCCATTGTCGTATCAAGTTGAAAGTTTGTAAAAACTTTTTCGTAGTTGATGTCAATACATGAATCAATACAAAATAAGCCAATTAATTAATCAATAAGTGTTAATTTTGTTTTATATAGAGAAAATCGGTACGTGACGTTTTGGCGCCGCCGTTTTGGCGACGCCGTTTTGGCCCCGCCGTTTTGGCGACGGGACGTTTTGGCGCGAGCCGTTTTGGCGACGGGACGTTTTGGCGCGAGATATCATTTGACGATAATTTAATAAGCACGTAACTTTTATAATAAAGTTTATTTCACTCTACCATAATATTGTATGTATAGTATGAATTCTAACACCGTTCAGCGAATTGTTTTTTTTTTTAATTATAAAGGTTTTGCTTATTTCATGAATATAGGCCTATAATAAGTCAGATTCCTGAATGGTTATGACATGCTATATGTGAGTTCTGCTAATCGCACTGGATGACATTTTTGGATTTCTTTCCAAAAGATTTAGCTTTTTATTTGACATTAGTGTAATATACGAATTAGCTAAGTCTCACACTGTAATATAACAAAACATCTAAAGCTCTATTACGCTGAATGACGACAATAACTCCACACATAGTAAAGATCAAGACACGGAATGTGGTCAGTACAAACTCTAACGTGAATCCACAAATATAAACAAACACTCTGGGCGACAATAGATAGAAACAAATTCACGACACTAAGATACTTTGAAAAGATATATTTTGAGAAATTGGGTAGGGGTGATTTGGGTGACACATCTCGCATTGACGCAGGTAGAGTTAAACAAATGAAGACAAGACCAGCACCGAGCACTGGTCGTTGGCGTCATGCGTCTGGCGATCATCTCCTTGGGAATGGTCATTACATGTGACACCTATCTCGCCCCCTCTCTTCTGCTCACATTTCACTCCTTGTATATACTCTTTCCTCCACCCCTCCCCTCTCTCACGCGTAAGACGATAATCTGTTTCTAGCACTCCACTTGACATCCCTAGGTGCGAATTTATAATCCTTAATCTTTAATTCCGAGAGCGGCCCAAAGTCTACATACCAAAGTCATTAAATAAACCAATGTTAATGTAAACAAATAATTGCATCAATTTTTAGTCTATCATCGTTTCATTTTTTTTAAATTTTTTTTTTAAATTTTAAAGTAATATCTTAAAAAAACTTTTTGAAAATAAAAGTGTGCCTCTTAATAAACACACATACACAAGCCAAAATGTTTATTAAATAAAATGATGTGAAACACAAACACACATTTACATTTAATACGTGAAAAATATGTCTTAACACAAACACTCATGCAAAACATAGATATGAGTAATTCTTTTAAAAGAAATAATACAATAAACGTACATAATGTATATCGCGCCAAGGCGTCCCGTCGCCAAAGCGGCTGGCGCCAAAACGACCTTCGCGCCAAAACGGCGTCGCCAAAACGGCGTCGCCAAAACGGCGGCGCCAAAGCGTCCTGCTTCGAGAGAAAATGGAGCTTACTACTGTTGTATTGAAATATATGGCAGTGTTTTTTGCGGTTACTCCCTTTATATAAGCTATGTTTAAGAAAAAAATGCTTGTTCATCTATCGATCTATCCGAAATTTCTAAGGGACAAATAGTAAAATACATTTTTGGAAAACATTTCAAATAACGAAAAGACTTTTTGATTTTTTTTTCTACATTTGCTTTCTCATAATGAACAGGCTAAAATAACCGAACCGAACCATGTCTCAGCTTCATAAAAACAGCTTTGAACATATTTCTAACCGCTAAACTGCAGACTATGCCACCTCCTGCTTCTTTGACTCGATTCTTTGACTCTTTAAAAAGAAAAAAAAAACAGGTGCTCATGGAAGTTAATGCTGGTCTACCTTCACTTCTGGGCGCCCCCCCCCCCCCACCTCTACCTTCCATCCACCCTTCTCTTCAGTTTCTTGACTCGTGACCTGTGTAGCACGCCAATGTATATGTGCGTTAGGGTGAGTACTGCTGAAGATTTTCACGCAGCACAAGGTGTAGGATTCAACCCCACCCCCTTTCATTTTTTTCTGTGTATTCGTTTCTCTTCTCTGGACGTGTTTTTCTCTTTTTTTTTTATGGTACTATCCCCCCCCTCGCTTTACAGCCACCAGTTGGCCTGGTCCCACATGTCTAAAGACTATTCTGTACTCTTCAAGTTTAATTAGATCTACCCCTGAATTCAGTTGTATTTAATTCTGGGAGATACCTTCGGAACATTCCAACGTATTCTGAAACTGGCGACCTACTTCCGTGATCAGTTTGAATTCTCTAATGGGGAACCGAGATGGATGCTAATTAGATTCGATAATTTGTATAGTGGTTCTAATTGTGGTCCATACTGAGATTTACTGGTTTATTCATTATAATCTGAATAATTTAGTTTTAATATTGGTGATAGATTAAAAGTGACAACAGTGTGTCTTCAGTTCTCTACAAAAGCTCAACGACTAACTAGACGTTGGATTAACCACCGGTATTTCATTGCCAGCAGTATTTCTGCTGTGGATAACCAAACCTTAGTGATTGAATTCAGTTCACATTAAATTGATTTATAGTGTTTATCACAGCGCAGAGGTTAGTAGATCATTTTGTTTTATTAGATGGAGTGATAGCTGAGCCTTTGATTGGAGTGTCATTGTTTTCTTCAAAATACATTTGACAGCAATCAATAAAATACAAACAAAAAGACACTGTCACTTACACGTTCCACTGACGCAACGACTATGCTCATTAAGATGTCCCAGTGTTGGGAGGGGGAGGGGTCGAGACGTTGCGTGGGTGTTGAAATACTTTTTGGATTTGATCTACTTACGACTGCTGGTGTGCTTTTTTTTTTTTAAAGCTTATGTCACTATTTGTCAACTCACTCTGTTTGCCTGTCTGTCTGGGTGAATTCACCTGAACCTTTTTCTTTTTCACTTCCCATTCTAGGATGAAGTTGAAATTTTGCACAATTTTTTATTGTTGAAGACAACACAAGAATAAAATAGAAATTAACCAATTAGTTAATCAACCATTTGTAAATATATAGTTTTGTTTTATATAGAAAAAGGGGGAATAGATCTAGCAATATTGAAAGCTATTGGACGATCTTCTCCATTTATTCAATATAACCTTTTTTAAAAGTATTTTTAATATATTTCGGTATATTTTTTCCTTACTAAGATATCCATCAAATGCAAGCGATGCATAAGCTAACACAAAAGCACGTAGCGGAGACACTGTGTTTATAGTACTGCTTTGCTGGTATAACTATTTCTTAAGGAAGCATTAAAAAAATGGCTAGATTGTTAGATTTATCTCAGAAATATAAAATAAAATGTATCTCAGAAATATAAAGTAAAATTTATCTCAGAAATATAAAGTAAAATTTATCTCAGAAATATAAAGTAAAATTTATCTCAGAAATATAGAGTAAAATTTATCTCAGAAATATAAAGTAAAATTTATCTCAGAAATATAAAGTAAAATTTATCTCAGAAATATAAAGTAAAATTTATCTCAGAAATATAAAGTAAAATTTATCTCAGAAATATAAAGTAAAATTTATCTCAGAAATATAAAGTAAAATTTATCTCAGAAATATAAAGCAAAAGTAGTTCTCTTAAAAGATATTTATTTTCGTTTATAGTCAACCGCCTACAAGGACGCTATGTGGTCAGCGCAGTGAACTGCCCTTTCCTACTATTGACGGGTGCCTATTTACAAAGCTGGAAGCTAGGCCCTATGTCATGCTTCGTCAAGTAACTAAATACAAACAAAAAAAAAAAAGATAACAAAGAGAGAAAGAAAAAAAAAGGCAAGCTTATAGCTAGGCCCCATGGGTCCGCTGTTTCGTAAGCAATTCAGTCAATGAGCTAGTTTCGATATGTTTAGAACGACTAATGCTAAAGCGGCTTTTTCACTTTATGGCTAAAGCGGACATTGGTCCTGAAGAAGAAGACTTTTTTTTATCTTTGTATAAAATTAGATTTAAAATTAATTGAATAGCTAAACTTTCTTTTTTTTTTGTCTGGGTTGTGATTGGGAATTTCAATCTTAGTTTTAAAAAGTAAATTGTACTATTGACATGATAACAAACCTTAACATCTTGGAGTACTTGTACATCAGATGGGAACATTAGTCAAAAATAAATATAGAATTCTTATTCCGAACTCATTATTCGCACTATTTCTGTTCACATTTGGAAGTGCTCAAAGCTTGACATTATCTTCTTATCTTATCTTCTTATCTTATATAATACAGACGTTACTTCAAAAAAGAAGATGATTACGTCCTACGCGTCATGCATTCAGTAATGCATATTAACCAATTATTTAAATTCTGCCAAGTCACTGGTTTTCCTGGCTAGCTCAGGCAATCCATTCCATGCTCTAATAGCACAAGGGAAGAAGGAGCATTTGTGCAAATTTGTCCTAACATATGGAACGAGGAATGTGCCTTTACCTTTGTGTCTTTCTGAGTATTTTATTAAATTTTATTTTATTATTTGACGATTATGGTTCAGTGTTTTATGTATAGTTGCTACTTTACTTTTGAGTCTTCTATCCTGAAGGCTTTCTAAATTTAGTGATTTTACTAAAGGTGTTACTCTAGTCAAATATGAATATTCGTTTGTTATGAATCTCACTGCTCTATTTTGTGTCTGTTCCAGTTTCTTAATGTTTTCTTGAGGATGCATATTCTATTTTTGGCCTAACCAAGGTTAAATAACATTTTAGTCTTATGTTCTTATTTGATTTATAGAAATTTCTTTTAATAAACCCTAATGCTTTGTATGATTTTTTGATAGCTTCATCAATATGGGGATTCCACGACAGTTTTTCATTTATTATAACACCTAGGAATTTTGCGTTTTTAGTCTGTGTTACTGGTTTACCATGAATAAGATACGTGGAATTAATTTGTTTTAGTTTTTTTGTTACTCTTAATAACCAACATTTTTCTAGGTGGAAAGACATGCTCCAATTTGATTTCCATTTCTGTAATTCATCTAATTCTCTTTATAAAAATTCTGTATCTTGTGTTGTTTTTATTGTTCTATATATTATGCAATCTTCTGCGAATAATCTGACTTTTGTTCCTGAACTAATGCAATTTGGTAAATCGTTTATGTAAATTAAAAATAGTAGTAGACCTAAGACTGTGCCTTGAGGTACACCTGAGTTTACTGTTATTGGTGTTGATTTAGAGCCATTTAATATTACAGTTTGTTCTCTCCCTATCAGAAAATCTTTAATCCACTGATGCAATGGACCATCAATGCCAAAGTATTTTAGTTTTTTTAAAGCAAACTATGGTGGTGAACTTTGTAAAAAGCTTTGGAAAATCTAGTAAGACAGCATCTATTTGCTCACTATTATCTAAGCCTTTTGAAAAATCATCAATTAGTCCTATTATTTGTGTTTCACATGATCTATATTTCCTAAAGCCATATTGGTATGGTGTGAGGACATTATGTTTGTTTAAGTGGTTTATTATGTTACTACATATTATGTGTTCTAGGATTTTTTGCATGTGATGCTGGTAAATGATACTAGTCTGTAGTTTCCTGGGTCAGATTTTTCTCCTTTTTTTAAATGGGGGGGGGGGTGACATTAGCTTCTTTCCAGTCCCTTGGTACTCTGCCCTGGTTAAGAGATATTAACACCGAACATGTACTTTGATTGGCACTGCATAACAGTCAGCTGGAAATTTGTCGAACATTTTCCCCAGAAATATCTTTATTATCTTTTACAATATTATTTTAAGAAAGAAATATTTCTTTTTAAGTGACTATTAGCTGGAACAGATGAAATGCAGCCAGACCTAGACTAAGACATTTGTGAATGCATGAATACTTTTTTCTGACTATTTGCTACATAGACAGCGACATCTTCATGTTTTGCTAAGGGGCTGGGTATTCGAAAGGCCGATACAAGGGTTATGAGTTCGAGTCATAGATATGTTACTTTGTGGTGGAGAGATTGAAGTACATGAATTTATCCTGAAACAAAACGGATACCGGGCCACGGCTGCAGAAAGTAAGGGACGTTGGTCATCGTGCTGGCTACTGATCTCCCTTGTTTACATCTGGCCATAGAAATAGTTGTGTGTGTATGTGTGTGTGTATGTGTGTGTGTGTAAGATAGAGAGAGAGAGAGAGAGAGAGAGAGCGAGAGAGAGAGAGAGAGAGAGAGAGAGAGAGAGAGAGAGAGTACAAAATAACTCCGCTACGACATAAACCAAGTGAACATAAATATTGTCGGTCACGTGAGCTGAAGCATTGTTTTTAAAGTTAAAGTTTGCACCACATTTTGTCGGTAAAGAGAATTAACGAACTTTATGACATGAGGCTTGGTGGCCGAGTGGTAAAGCGCTTGGCTTCTTAACTGAGTGGTCTCCAGTTCAAATCCCGGTGAGGACTGACATTAGGAACATTTTGACTTTAACGTTGCTATGGTTGTGCTTGCCACATGACACCCTCGTTAACGACGGGCATAAAAAAAGAGCTATCTGCCTTAGTGACATACAAGTCCAATGATGAAATCTCAAGATTAGGATTGAAATACATCTATCTTTGGGTTGTTTTTTTTTGTTGTCGGTAACGTGACCAGCTCGACTCTTGGTCATTGGGGAGTCAAGAATTTCTCAAGTTAGTGGCACAGTAATATTGTAAGAGAAAAGAATATAATCTAGATATTTAGCTACAGTCTATGATCTATGATTAAAAAACAACAACATAACATAACATTCTCTTACTAGTCATCTTACAGTGTCGGCTTCAATAAAAAAAGTATTGGCTAACATTTTCTCCAAGTATTAAAAGCAGGAGCTGGTTGGCTATATTGGTATTCGGGAAAATGCCCGGTGGGCCGTCACAGAATGGGCCGGTGGGGCTGCTGACATTAGGACCACTTAGAATGAAACTAAGTACGTAAAAGGTTTTATACACTTCCTCTCCGTGTTGGTGGCTGTTGGGGTGGTACAAGAAATTGATTAGGACACAATCATCACACAATGTGTCATCGACTAGTTTGTTGGTCCACACTGTAGAAAGAAGCGTTCATGTCGCTCCCTTATTAAGTCTAACGTTTTACTCTATTAGTCATGTCATACAGTTTTCTGTTCGACTAATTAAGATTGTACTGTAGATTTTTTAAAGATTTCATGTAGGCTCTAAATCTATCTTTATGTAGGAATGCAATAATTTAAGTCATCTAACCATCTGACGTATGGATGAGTTCAGTTTTGAATGCGTCATCAAACTTAACATATTAAGACGGCAGTTACGAATGAATAGCTAACATATGTCCAGGGGCGTAGCTAGGAATTTTCCATTGTTTGGGGGCCCGGGGGGGGGCTTGACTTCTTTCGGGGCCCCTGCAGTTGCTTAATATTAAATTTTCAATGTAAAAAACACTCATTTGGGGGCCCCCCTTATGTAGTGGCCCGGGGGATTTTCAAATCTCCCCCCTCCCACCCACCATAGCTACGCCACAGCATAGGTCACGCAAAATGTGGGCCAATGGTAAGTAATGTCTGTGCCGATTTCGGCACCCATTCCGCCCCTGATTGGTAGGCTAAAGAAGCTTAAATCTAGTCGCTAAATTAAAAAAAAAAGACCTTGCTACCCTTACATTCCCCCCTCCTCCGCACCACCAAAAAAAAAAAGGTCTGAAGCTTCTATGTTGGATGTCATGCGGTCCTCGGCTAGTTCTGATTGATCTCGGCTTGTTCGGATTAGTCTCCCGCTAATTCCTAAGTTAGCAACGTTAGTCTCAAGTCAGTAACATGATAAGTCAATAAGAGAATCTACAGAACTCCCAGAATCCACTTATTTCCTGACTTTCTGTTAAAGTACATGCCGCTTCTACTTTCAAAAAATAACACAAAAAATATAATATGACCTTTTGAGTTACCTTTCTCTCTAATATCAGGTATCTCTTTGTCTAGGGTGAGACGTAGAAGACGTTTTGCTGCAGGTGTTGTGGGCCATGAGGAAGTGTAAGACCTGCTTCTTGTGTTGTCGCCGTCAGCCCTTAAAATCCAGTTCATTCTTGGTCTTCCAGTTGTTCTGAGACTCTATGTTTTTCTTGTGCTGCTGTGGACCCCGTCTGATGAATATCCCGGACATGTTTGGTCATGTGATACAAATAGAATGGCCAAGCGTAGCTCGTCGGCATGACAACGGTTCAAAGTCAAGTCTCTCAGGACTTCAAGCGTCTTTGCATTTCTGAACAAGAATTTGCCGATACACCGCTATCGAATGCCTACTGGGCATAACTGATGGCTAAAGCCTAGTCAATAAAAATAATAGAAACAGAACCTCCACAGCAGCCTACAGACCTTCCTTATTAAAATTGACATGTGGGTGAACATGCAAAGAAGACATTCATTTCCAGGATGACATTTATGACATCGTTGTGTTTCACCCGACATTCCTCGTCTAGTTTGTGTTTCACTCTTTTTTTTCTTTTTTTTTCAAACATCGTCATGAAGCGAGTGTTTAAGCGAGGGCTTAAAATAGACTCCTTCGTCGGAGAATAAAAGCATCTTTTGAGTTCTTGTTGCATGCGCACGTACACGTAGGCTCTGGAACGCAGTGATTCCGGGACTTTAAAGAACTAGCACCGTCTCTTCACGCGTTCAGATTCTTGTAATTCCCAATGAACATACATACTTCCTGTATTGTGACCCTTGTCACCAACCGCAGTCCTTACATTGTCTGACTTAACGCTAGTAACATTTTAGATTCCCATTTTTTTTCCCTTTTTTTATTTCTTTTATTTATTTTCTGCGTAAATCTTTTGATCCACTCTTTCTCAACGTTATACTCTCCCCTTTATGCACTACAAATATTTACGTTTAATTTAGAAAGTGTAACAGCGGAAGTGTTTCTATTGCAGTGTTTCGCAATGAGCATATTAAATTTCAAACATATTTAAAATAATACAAATATATTTTTTCGTAGTGTCTGTAGTATTGAGTAGCTCCATGCCAACAGAGGCAGCTCCATTCATTATGTTTTTGTTTGAAATTGTAACTAAAAGCCAACGTAATATTTTGTCGCCAGTTATTTTACGACACCAAAAGAAAAATATGTAAATTTTCCTTTCAGTTTAAGCTGTATTCTGCTGGCATAGGATTCTGGGATTCTCAGGAGAAGGAAAAACTCATTTAAAAAAAACAACAACACAACAGACGTTTTGTTGAGTCTATCGCCAAACTGTTGAGTTCAGTTTGTCACGCGCTCTCTTGTCGATCATCTTTCAGGTTTGCGATGTCTGCCACGTCATGTCGTCTGCTACCAGATTGGAACGCGGCAGAAATGAATGGCGAGCTAAAACAAAATTCTCGTTTGGCTCTGGAGCGATTGCTTAAAAAAAACAAAAAGCCAGACGAGGTGGACAGTAAAAGGCACTTGGTTGTCGTGTTGGTAACATGACGCCATGATAAAACCGTTGGTCAATGAACTAAATAATGGGGGGGGGGGGAGAGTGTGGGGGGGGGGGGGAGGACTTTCCGCGTCTCAGAAAAAAATCATTGCAGAGATCACGTGGGGGGTGGGTGAAGGACTCTGAGAATTAAATGTCATTTATTACTGGGGTGGAAGTAACTGGTTTGGCTTAAGATTTACTACATAGAGGTTTTTGAATGCAATTTTTTTAGGATGGGGGAGAGATTATAAGTAGTTGACAATTAAGCCCCTCCCCCCCTCCTTTTTTTTTTCAAAAAATATTGATTACCACGTGGAATCCAAAAGACCAATGGAAAGATAGAAACTCCTCTTGTACCTCACGACAGTCACATCCTTACGGTTTTCACTGACCTCAGGTGAGGGTCAAGAGGACTTCTTATTTTCTAGGAAAGACTTTTCTCATTGCTCTCCATTCAATTCCAAGCTTCAGTGCCATTGACCTTGAACTTGAAGTTACTAAAAAAATTGTCTGGAAAACAACAAGGAAAGAAAATTTCTTTTTTTTCCCCCGAAAACTCAATTTTCGTGAAACTCTTCACTTATGTCCCTTTGCTTAATGATCTGTCTCTAATGTCTGCCTCTAATGTCTGCCTCTAATATCTGTCTATAATATCTGCCTCTAATATCTGCCTTTAATATCTGTGGCCGTGTCAACATTTGATAAGAATATTAACTTCATTTTTTTTTCTCCCTCCGTCCCATCTGTTTCCAGCCGGATGTGACCTTTGACCTCTTAAACATTCGTCATTTTACCCCCAATCATTGACAGTTCCTTAATACACTGTCTCTGCCCGTGTCCATCAGCACCTCCTGGCCATATCCCCCCCCCTCACACACACACCCACAAAGACTAGACAGACGTAATACAACGATGCCAAACAACGGGAGTAGTAAACCAGGACTAAACATCTCACACCAATAACTTAACTCTTTCTCTCCCAATTGACGATGCCAACGTTGATTCGATCCCCATCACACTAAATTGATTATTGGCTTTATCAACTTTAATTTTGTGTTGTTTAAAGAGAGCATGCACTCCCCTATAATTCGATACCGAAATAAAACATTTTCTGATAAACAAACAAAAATAGTTATTGAAATTTAAATATAACAAGTTAGTGAAATACAAATGAGAACAATGAATAATTCTATCGGAATGAGGAAGAAACAGTTAATAAACAAACAGAACCTTTTTTTTGTAATACAGTTCAAGACATTCGCAAAGATAATTATGGAGCAAGAGCGATGGAAGTGAGACTTTCACAGCATTATCAACTACATTATAAAACTTGTACCCCCCCCCCCCATCGCCCTTTTTTTTCCCACCAGGTATCTGATAATAATTACAGCTGATTTGCATCATAAAATATTCGTATAGTATTTAGGTCTATTGAAACGCATCGCGCGAAATTTTTTTTTTACATAATCTTAATTGATCTCCGGCAGACTATCGCTTTGTCTGAGTTGGTTGTGCCAAATAAGTAGGTCGAAGCCATGAGAATAACTGCCGTTTTTTCTTTATTTTGAGACTTGAAGAGAAGCCCTATTAGAAATGCCCATGTATAGCGGATAACTTGAAGCGGCTGTTTGGGTTTCTCTGGTGTTCAGATATAAGGAAGTGTTCACTAGCGTTGCGATTTACAAGGGAGACTATTATTTTGTGCTTTTTTTTTAGCGTGGTCAAATGTCTAAACTCTGTCGCTTGTAAAACAAAACAAATGGTAGTATTTAGTTCGCGACAGTGATCTTTTAATAAGAAGTCCTTTACATTGATTAGTTTGTCTATTTCAAAATCTTCTCAATCTTCCTCTTTTTATTTTCTGGCGTTTTTTCTTTAAGTTCACTAATCTCCCCTATCCCTGTCACCACCTTTCTCCGTATCGCTTTATTTCCTTGTTCTGATTTGTTAAAATTGTATTGCTGAAATAAAGACCTTCAAAAGTCGAAATTGAAATAAAGGGGAGATAACTGGTAAAAAAAAAGTTATCGTGATTTACACCAACGGCCGACTTGACTTTGAATCGTCTGCTCTTATTCACAGTGGGAGCTGTCCCCCCTTCTTTGCGCCATCTCTCCGCCCCCTTTTCAATATACCTGTCCGGCTTTGACTCACCTGGATTTACCACGTGTGCCGTATTGTGCATGATACAGATCTACTCGTCTACTGCGTACATTCAAAAAGAAATAAAAAAAAAGTCTGGTGTGAAGATAAACAAAAGGGAACGCATTCAAACAAACAAAACCTCAATCGTCCCCCCTCTATGTGACGTCATACTCGTCAACGTCACCCCGCCCACAATCCCACAATTCACTCACGTGTTATAAATGTCTAGGAAAGTATTTCAACACAAACGACATGCTTCCCCCCCTCCCTCTTGAATTTGTTTCCTCTCACACCTGGAGAACTCGGTTAACCTTTGACCCTGATCCCCCCCATTCGTGTGTGTGTGTGTTTGTCCTATTAGAAATTAAATTTTTCCGTTTTATTAAAAGCATTTTGATCTATTCCTTGCAATTGTTTTACTCTAGACAGAGTAGTAATATATAAAGAAAAATCTTTTTAGTTTTGATGAAAAAAAAAAAGGTGGGTTTAGAGGTACGAATGAGGTTAAAGATAAAGATACTGCTCTTCTAATCACTGGCCAGTGATGCCCAAAATACGGCCCGCGGGCCAGATCCGGCGACGTGGTTCCATCCGGCCCGCCGAAACATCGGCACAAAGTATAGAAATCTCCCTTCCAAACAAAAAAAAAAACCTTTAACATTTGTGTATTTATGAAATGGGACTCTGAATGTACAATCTACCAGGAAAAGTGAACATATCTTGACTTTTTTGTTGAACATGGTAATAAGCCAACATATAATAAAACAACAACATAAAAAGACATAAAATAAATATGACGGTATTCTTAGTTTAAGTCGCGACGCCCTAGAGATTGGAAGATTGATGGGAATATTTAGCAAAAAGAGACCACAAAATGAGTTGTTGGTAAAGCTTCCTATACTGTTGCTCACATTTTAAGAAGCGGAATTAAGCTATTTTTTTTAATAGTAAAAAATATAATTTTCAAATAATCTATTAATCTAGTATTAAATGTACAGGTTTCTACCAAAATAGTTTAGGAATAATTTCATTTAGTTTTTGCAACTTTTCGGTCATGTGGAGCATGAGACGAGTAATGGAAATTTAAATGGCCCGCGGGTCGAATTAGGTTGTGTATCACTGACCTAGGCAGATACTGCTCTTCTAGTCACCTAGGCAGATACTGCTCTTCTAGTCACCTAGGCAGATACTGCTCTTCTAGTCACCTAGGCAGATACTGCTCTTCTAGTCACCTAGGCAGATACTGCTCTTCTAGTCACCTAGGCAGATACTGCTCTTCTAGTCACCTAGGCAGATACTGCTCTTCTAGTCACCTAGGCAGATACTGCTCTTCTAGTCACCTAGGCAGATACTGCTCTTCTAGTCACCAATCGTATTGTATTGTCTCTCTCTTCAGTTTCTACTTTTTATTGTGTCCATAGCCTTGTCCTTGACTTTTTTGCCTGGGCATTTATACCATAGTGTTATATTAGTCATTTGATGGTAGAAGAAGAGACACAATGTATGTCTGGGCCTTTGTGCTCCGGGCCCATGCTGTGTCTACTTCAATGGCTACTGTCGGGGGTCACCAGGGAGTGGAGTGCCGAGATTCAGCATACACTGCTATGGACTGGCGAGTGATACCACTCTTAATTTCCCTTGTGATTTTGTTCTCAAAGAATGACACAGTTGTCAGCGCTGGTGTTTGTAAGACTGGAGAGAGAGGGTGTGGATGTTGTATTCTGCCTGAGAGTTGGCACTCGATGTTGGGCTCGTAACTTGTGAAATACTTGGACAGACTCGGACAAGGGCATTAAGCTAGAGTCAAGTCTTCTCATTGGTGTGAAAAAGTGTGAAGAAATGTAATACATGAAAACAAATTAGTTTTCTAATAGAAGTTTTTTTTTTTTTTTTAAACTTCTTTCAAATTCTTTCTGTAGAGGGAAGTTTCATCGAAATTAATCAAAGTTATCTGCTCAGTTTGATTTCTTAAGATCCGATTCACATTTAAAATAATTTCTTGAAGCAATAAAAGAGAGAGAGAGAGAGAGAGATATTGAGAGAGAGACTGTTTGTCTTTTTGTCTCTCCCTCCCCGGTCTCTGTCTTTCTGTCTCTTCCCCTCCCCCCCCATCTCTGTCACTCCCTCCACCCCATCTCTGTCACTCCCTCCACCCCACTTTTGTCTATGTCTTGTCTTTTTCTCAAGTCATATCATTGCCAATCTTTACTTAACAATGTTTAAAAATGCATTTTTTTGAATGCCTTACGCCTTAATGTATTTGTCTTTCTCTCTCATTAGTTCTTTTTTCTGAATTTCCCACTTTCTCTTACACACGCTCTCTCTCTATTTCTTTCTCTCTCTCTCTCTCTTTTTCTCTTTGTCTGACAGACACACTCTCGGCGTATCTATGCATAAGGTTTTCGTAAAGAACCGCTGATCTAAAGAAACCTTCACCCTTGGCTAAGCTCCTGTGCAGTTTTGAGCCTATGACATTTATTGAACTTGTCCACAGTTAAGCTCGACTCTATATCCTACTCAATCAGTCATGTACTACATAACAACATCCTAACAGTACCAGTACCTTGTGCTTACATCTTACAGACTTCACCATCCTGACAGATAGCCAGCAGATGTTGACTTGGAGTTAAAATGAAGTCTGCTTCGTGTATTGACATGTAAACAGGCTCTCCTCACGCAGACATCCATTAAGTGAATTTATTTACCTGGGGACGTGTTCTCTTGTCTTTACTAACTCGGTGTAGGTATCAAGGAGTACTGTTTAGTGTTCCTACACCATTCAGTACGCATACTTATATGCCTCTAGTTCAAGTTTTAATATTGGTCGTTGAGGGCCAGAGTCTCACATTTGTGGAAGTCACTAAATAGAATGTATGCAAGGAACTACATTCTAATTTTAGAGCATAATTTTTATAACGTAAAAAGCTCTTGCCTTAGCCAATGTCCACTGTTTCGACATTATAGGTATACCTTTTGTCGATAGTTTTAATCAAAATGGCGCTATAAAGATAAGCCCAGGCGCTATTTTACCCTCGCTGGCATAGAGGAAAGTAGCTGGCAGGTGATGGTCTCTGAAATAGTCCGGCGGAGGGCTCTCACGAGGGTCGCAGTACACACTTCTGAAGACTAAAAGAAAAAATGTGTAGAATACATGCGCAGAAGATGATAAGAAAACATAAATAAACCCCCAACAGACAACGGCTTTGTCTGCATCAGATGTGGAATGGTCATGAGAATCTCTGCAGTATTGTTACGTCTAATTATGTAATAAGACTCTTTAGCGATACACTAACACCAAAACGACAAAATCATAGTTTATAAATAATTTAATCTTAATTAACACTGTAAACACTATATTGTTTATATTCCACCATTTTTGGTCCTCTTTCTCTCTAACCCTTTCAACTCACATTTGCACCATTCCACATTCGCACCATTCCACATTCACGCAATGCTGCGCAGGTAACAAGTATCTTCCTTAATCTTTGGAATCGAAAACGTGAACATTATGTTGATCATATTGTTATTCGCGAATCTTTATAATAATCGATTACGATAACGATACTTAAAGACAGTCATGTTTTATAGTCAGATATAATGTGAGATTTAACTCTTTAGATATTACCTTTGGTCAATGTTTATTACAAGCTTTAGGAATTTTTTTTTTAAACTTTGCTTTGATTGTCACGTAAACTCATAACTTTCGTCTTCTGCGCACTTACCCGTTTTATTTTTTATTTCGCATAGGTTATTGTACACTATTTAATGTAAAATCTAATATGCACACTTTAGTAATAATAATGATGATAATTATTATTATTATTATTATTATTAGCTATAAATGAACGAGTATTTATTCTCTGGCACTGCCAGGGTTGACTTTCGCTAAAGAGAAACAAAATTCATTATAGCCCTTTTATCAGTTTCCATTAAGGAATTTTCTGGAGATGTGGCAGTTCTGCAGTACCGCCCTCTGACATGCAACGAGAATCTTCGTAGGAATGTTAAGGGCCTTGAAGGTATCCGTGAGGTCAGTTGTTATTATCCCCTCGGTTGATATAACAATGGAGTATATTGTTATTCTAGAAAACCTTCATAAATGCTTAATCTCCAATTCTATGTTCCCATATTTTCTTTGTTTTTCCATTTCCGTTTTTCTTAAATAATGAGACAGTGGTACGACAATGTCAATAATGGTAGCGGTTTTTTCTTTTTTTTTTTTAATCAATTAACAGCAGATCAGGGCGATTAAAATCTACCGTTTTTTTGAGTTTAAAATAGGCTTATTCCAGTACAATAAGTGATCAGTAGACTTGAGAACCTCTTGTGGTGACTATTTGTAATAGGGAAAAGTATCCTTATTGATCAAATTATGTGTCAAAGTTTTGGTGTATTAATTTTGCAACTTGGTTTGGGCGACCTTGGTAGGCAGAGTCTGTTAAGGCTGAATATACTGCCATTATGAGTTCAATTCACTCACCCATATTTCCACATTGTCGGCATGTGTCAACAACATTAGGTTTTAGGATATGCTTCTCGTCATTTGTTGTTCTAATTACTCTGTCCTGTATTGCTGTAAGAAAGCCTTCTGTTTCAGGGTAGAGATGACCTGCTTTAAGCAATGTAGTATTATTATAATAATTTAGGATAATAATAATAATAATAATAATTTTAATTTGTATTAATTGTAATAATATTCAAAGACACCCACACCACTAGTATGACACTTTCATTTACCGGAGTAAGAGCGAACATAAGATATTTGATTGCATATTGCACTCTCTAATTTGTTTATTGATTCATGTATTATCTTCGACTGCAAACAATTGTGCTAAATTTCAACTTGATCCAGAATCGGAAGTGGGAGAAAACAAAACGTGTGCAATATTCAAACCAGACAGACAAACGGAGTGAGTTAATAGAAGCTTTGTAAAAAAAAAATATTGAAATCCCCCTTGCGGCTGCCATGACGCCCCAGGGCGCCACGGTGTAACCTATAAATAAGTTCTAGGCACAACATAGATCAACTAGAGCAGCGGTTCTCAACCTTTTCAGCTCGGCGACCCCTTTTTACAATTCCTCGCTTTGCCGCGACCCCCCAACAGTAAATGATTCGCTAATGTTGCAATATTATAATTGTAGGCCTAATGTAAATCTCTGATTTTAATTGCCAAAGCTTTATTATTTATCATGAACTATATGCTATAATATGTTACACTATATCCTATTCTTGAATTACAGAATTCACTTCATCATCTAATTACAAATAAATGAAATATCTTTATAACATGCATTTATTTACCTTTCTATTTCTTATTCCCATTAGCCACATAAGCCACATTTCACACATGTGTATTGCACAGTGAAGGTGCAACACAGACAAATTGGGACATGACTGCAAACGCTTGATTCAGATTTGTGTAATTATAGAGACATTTTTCGGTGCATCTGTATTAATGAGTTCAATCAACTATTTCTGTCTCATAAACATCTTCAACTTTGACTTTCATTGGAGTTCTGGCTAGTGCAAATGGAATGTTAAGTACATTTGTAAAGTTTGATGTGTTAGCAAATGTCTTTTCAAAAAAATTATCCATTGCACTTGATCCTTGCAGTGACTATGTTCATTGCTTTTTGTCATTTTAATAGCATTGTCCTCGTTAGCGATAGTCGACGATGAATCACAGAGTTCCGATGATTTTTGGTGACTCATTCTGTTGAAGTCCAGACCAACATACTTCAATACTTGGAGCACCATCTGTCCAGACACCACTTGTAGTTTTCAAAAACTATTTGACACTTTCCAAAAATGAATTAATTTTCGATAACACCCGCACATGATGTCGTGGAATGCAAAAATAAAAATCTTTAAATGGCCAAGCTTTATATGCCTAACCATTCCTCTAAACAAGGCGCGGTGGCTGAGCGGTAAAGTGCTTGGCTTCCGAACCGGGGGACGGGGTTCGAATCCTGGTGAAGGCTGGGAATTTTTATTTCGGGATCTACCCAGCTCTAATGGGTACCTGACATTAGTTGGGGAAAAGTAAATGCGGTTGTTCGTTGTGATGGCCACATGACACCTTCGTAAATCGTAGGCCACAGAAACAGATGACCTTTACATCATCTGCCCTATAGACCACAAGGTCTGAAAGGATAACTTAACTTTAATTTTATACCTCTAAACTACTGGGTATCCATGACGTCAAAGTTCGGATGCTAGCTATCACAATGACCTAACAGTTATTTCGGCTCCATGGACTTAAAGCACTTCGTTACAAGTGACACACTGGAGTTGTTCAATTCCTGCTTAAACTAATGGGGGAGGCAGAGGAAACAGTGGTGCATGGCTTACAAGTTTCCAAGAGCTGCGGAGAGACAGGAAACTGAAGGGTCACTTGAACCCCTTGGGAGCTATGAGGCACTACGTTCTACAACAGAGTTACTTACCAGAGCACCAGGGGAGGCCCACAACAGAGTTACTTACCAGAGCACCAGGGGAGGCCCACAACAGAGTTACTTACCAGAGCACCAGGGGAGGCCCACAACAGAGTTACTTACCAGAGCACCAGGGGAGGCCCACAACAGAGTTACTTACCAGAGCACCAGGGGAGGCCCACAACAGAGTTACTTACCAGAGCACCAGGGGAGGCCCACAACAGAGTTACTTACCAGAGCACCAGGGGAGGCCCACAACAGAGTTACTTACCAGAGCACCAGGGGAGGCCCACAACAGAGTTACTTACCAGAGCACCAGGGGAGGCCCACAACAGAGTTACTTACCAGAGCACCAGGGGAGGCCCACAACAGAGTTACTTACCAGAGCACCAGGGGAGGCCCACAACAGAGTTACTTACCAGAGCACCAGGGGAGGCCCACAACAGAGTTACTTACCAGAGCACCAGGGGAGGCCCACAACAGAGTTACTTACCAGAGCACCAGGGGAGGCCCACAACAGAGTTACTTACCAGAGCACCATGGGAGCCCACAACAGAGTTACTTACCAGAGCACCAGGGGAGGCCCACAACAGAGTTACTTACCAGAGCACCAGGGGAGGCCCACAACAGAGTTACTTACCAGAGCACCAGGGGAGGCCCACAACAGAGTTACTTACCAGAGCACCAGGGGAGGCCCACAACAGAGTTACTTACCAGAGCACCAGGGGAGGCCCACAACAGAGTTACTTACCAGAGCACCAGGGGAGGCCCACAACAGAGTTACTTACCAGAGCACCAGGGGAGGCCCACAACAGAGTTACTTACCAGAGCACCAGGGGAGGCCCACAACAGAGTTACTTACCAGAGCACCAGGGGAGGCCCAAGCTTTCCTGTCCTGCTACCACTGGGAGTTCATCCAAGTTTCATGTTGTCAAATACGTTATGTATTTCTATACAAAATGTACGTATTAAAATTGAAATATTATGGATGCGTTGTTCAACCTTTTTCAAAACATACACATTTTAGTTCATATATTACAGTTTTATCACTATTGATTGTAATCAAATGCACTATTATATTAGAAGTGGCGGACCCTATACTTTACTAATATCTTAATTAATTAGTGACTATTAATACTGACTATTGACCTTACAGACGAGAGTGCAGAGCTGTACAACACGACCAAACGTAACGAAACGTTATGCATTAATGTACTTTAATTATACTATTAAAAATATTTCAGCTGCGATAATTAAAATCAATTCTGATTCAGTTGTCTGCAACATCTATCCTCTAATAACAATAAAAATAGTAAATTCCTATGAAAAAAAAATTGCATGTGTCAAGTTTTACATGTTAGAATTGACCCCAAAAAATATATTATTAATGGTTTTAAGCGATCCCTTACTAATCGTCAATCGACCCCCAAGGGGTTCGCGAGATCCACAGGTTGGGAACCCTTGAATTACCTATGTATGAGGGCCACTCCCAGATATGTGTAGAATAACCCCCCTCCTTTTTGAAAAATACGACTTAATGAAATCATTTGAATACAAATTGAAGGTTTTCACTCTCTGTCCTCTTCACTATAATATAAACTGAATCTTAAATCAGGGCTGGCCAAACTATGGGGCATACGCCAAATGTGTTGCAGCTCATGATTACAAGTGGAGCACAATTGCCTAAAGATAACAATTAAAAACATTAATTATTTTTTTTTTACGAAGACAAAATCTCCATTATACAACTTAAAATAAAATAAAATGTTAACAAATATTCAAATTTTTTTTTTTAGCTCAAAAGGGTTTTGAACTCAAATTTTCGACCCCGCCAGCATCATGAGTTAACAAGGCTACCACTTAGGCCAGAGGGAATTGTATAATTTTGTATTTATTTGGTACTTTCATTATATAGACACCTAGAGCTAGATTTAGTATTTTGATTTAGAACTCTCAAGATCTAGAATTTAGATGTACCGGTACTCTTTATTAGATTTATGTAGAAATATATGCAAAGCTTAGATAATCTATCAATAAAATTTAAATTTAACGAGCCGACCCGCGGCGTAGCATACGCCCTCTCCCTCTTTTATTCTGAGCCTCGCTTTCTGTCACCGCGAAAGTTACGTGAGGTAACTGTAGTCCGACTTGCAGAAATAAAGAGAGTTATTTTTCCATGACTTTTTCATCGTGGTGTCCGCATGGTTGGGCCACGAAGAGAATTATATAGAGAGATACACATCTCAGTTATTTGTACACTACGGCTGACTACGCTATGTTTTTTTACACTCAAATTTTAAGCCAAATATAAATTTTCAGTTTTTTTAACTTTGAAAAATTATAGCGGTCAAACTAGAGTTTTCCCCGAGTGGCCAACGACCTAGCAATTCTTTTCTCAGCGACGAACATCAACTGTTAAATTTCTAGGAAAATTCTGAAATGAGCGTCCAGTTTCCAACTTCCACCCTCCGCCCACCCTACATGAAGTTCTGACCTGAATAGAGGTATAGTAATAAAAGAAAAAAAAACACGTGTATTCGTTGACAGTTCGAAGCTCATTCCACTCCATGATGTGTTGATCGACATTCTATATTGCCAATCTAGTCTATATAGTCTAGCTGCATTTATTTTATTTAGTCTAGCTGCATTCATTCTATATAGTCTAGCTGCATTCATTTTATTTAGTCTAGATGCATTCATTCTATATAGTCTAGCTGCATTCGTTCTATATAGTCTAGCTTTTTTTTAAATATTTCTGGCGTTGCCTCTTTTTCAATCCTACTTACTAAACCCGATGTCGAGTCTCTACCTTAAAGAATTAAGCCCCTTCCCCTCCTCCCCGCTCCTCACGCACAAGCTGCACTGGTTGAATGAATTACAACGTCCGAGTGCACGCGGTCTGTTTGTTGTTTGTCTGTCTCTAGACCACGTCTGCTCGACACACGCGTCAGTTGGGCGAGTTGCATCATCTCGAACTCCGTCATGAACTGCGAACAGTGGATCTCAAAAAAATGGTTCTGGGCCAGACGACTTTCTCGACAGAGGTAGCTCTTCGTCCGTTTGACTGGTATGGAGGGCTACATCGCGAGAACCAGTAGGCCAGGGTTCGACTCTCTTGCTTGATGTTTGAGCCTGTTTGATCGTATTCGTGTTATTACTTAGAGACCTCAGATGGCAGTGCTGACCTCATTCGAGGTTACTTTGAGTCGTCTGCTATCAATACTGATCTTGAGGTTAAGAGTCCTTCCCCTAGGGTTTTTCGTTGGAGTTCTGATTTAAAAAAAACACCAACTATTTCTTTTGTTATATAGAGAGTTAGACTCACTAGAGATAGGTGAAATTAATGTTTATAGGTTTAATATAGATCTGAACAGTTAAATTATATATACAAAAAATAGATCTAGACTAAAGAGTTAGAAAACTATTTTAAATATGCTCCCTGTTTCCATTACCAAACCGCTTTAATATCCCAGTACACCTAGCAGACAACAATAGGTTAGTAAGGGAATAGTTAAGTCAAAGCTGAGTGCTAGAAATACATTGAAGAGACTTCAGAAATTTGAAACGTATTCATTGCAAACATTGTTAGTTTTTTTTCCATTTAAAAACATATTATCTTAAAGTTCTTTGACTTGTTTTTCGCTAAGGTATTTTTCATCAGTAGTTCAACTCCCGATCAGTTGTTCAGCTGACATATGTCAACCAGTTCAACTGTCAATCATATCTCCAGACCCCAGTAGTTTAACTCACAGACGTATATATCCATTCGTTCAACTCCAAAACGTATCTTATTAGTTAAAACCACAAATACAACTGTTTAGTTTAACTCACAAAGTGTAACTATTTAATTTAACCCTTCATCGTATCCCTTTCGTTTAATTTATAATCATATTTATTTAGCCTAACTCATAATCATATTTTTTAAAGATTAACTCATAGTCATATCTTCACTAGTTCAACTCACAATTTCTGAAGTAACAGTCTCAACTAGAGTTGAGGTTGTACAATACAAAATATATTTTATCTTATCTTAACAAAGACTTTCACCTGTGAAAAAACAAAGAGTAAAACCAGAAACGTCAGTAGCAAGGATCAAGCTAATGCCCTTAGCCATGAGAAAACTTTTGTGTAACATAAAAGAATACATAGGCTTTGAAGCTAATTACTGAAAATGTTTAGTTGTTTTTTGTTGTTTTTTTTAATGAAAAATAAAATTTCGGAAAAATATCAATAAATCATTTTCTTAAGTTAAAGTCTTGAACTCCGTGGCTTCACCTGTATTTTTACATGCTCTAGCGTACTGGACCTAATTATCACAGATCATTTAGAACATAATGGATGGAATGCTAACAACATTCCCACAGGTTACTCGATTATACATGCAGGTAAAGCACGTGACCAAGCATGTCAACAAGCAGCTGGACTTTGTTAATTACCTCCTACCCCATCCTCCACCCCTCCTCCTTCTGCCTTTGTGTATCACAAGGTACTCAAGAGCTGACAAGAACAACAAGCCTCGTCATTTTCAGAAAACAACACACAAACCCGCAACGCACTATGTCAACGGTTCTCAGTCTGGGACCACGCGTAGTTCTAGTTGGTATGTGGCCTTCTAGTTTGGAGGGTACTCAAAATAAATTTAGGGTAAAGCGAAAACTTTAATCAGTGGTTATGTTTTAAAACGGAGAAGAGAGAAACAGTTTTGAGAAATGGGGGCACTTAAAAATGAACTCCCATCTCACAATTAGCTAGCTCTAAAAATACAAGTTTGAGAGCCATTGCACTAGATGTATGTTAAAAACAGGTTACATGTTCGGGGTGCGAGTCAGGACTCCCGAGCCTGAGGTTGAGGGCCAAGTTTCTTGCATTAGAGTAGAAAGTACCTGGTGACTTTGATATCCTCCTCGCTGTTTATAAACAACGAATGTCTAGGATCCGCTTCCATTTGGCCCCGAGACATCATTCACGTTATCAGGGCTATCTTTTCAAAATCTGTTCCTATACCCCCTCCCCCCCCCCCCCCCCGATTCTCCTTTCCTTTCCATCTACCCCCCCCCCCCTTCTCTCTCTTATCTTCTTCTTCAGAACATCAACTTACTGCCGCTACGATCAATTTAACTCGTAACATTACACATCTTTAGAGTTAAAAAACGTTTCTTAAACCGTAGCAAGTGTACCCTGATAGTCTTATCGCCTTTTGGTAGACCTGTACCATAGAAACTGTTGGTCAGTAGACATGTACCGTAGAAACAGTTGGTCAGAAGACATGAACCGTAAAAACTGTTGGTCAGTAGACATGTACAGTAGAAAATGTAGTTCAGTAGACCTGTAATGTAGAAACAGTTGGTCAGTAGACCTGTACCGTAGAAACTGTTGGTCAGTAGACCTGTACCGTAGAAACTGTTGGGTCATTGCTGACAACGCGGCTGCATAAAAATTGTTTATGTCTATTGGTGAATGACAAAGATGGTGACCAAGTAAGCTATGGACAGCTAAAAAACATGGACCGCAGCTCTGGAAGAAAAGTGTGCTAAACGAAAAATGGTTGACTCCTCTACCACCAAAGCGAAAGCCACCTTAACCTGCAATATATGTGGAGTGTCTCTCCAAAACAGGGCTCCACAGTCACATGAAAAAGAGTTTTACGAGATGAGCTATAGTCGTTACGACTGAAGGAGGTCAAGATATAGATACATTAAAGCCTAAGAATAGGTGGACAGCAACATTGTCTTGAAATGGAAAAGAATTTTTCATTAGTCACATTCAGTACTTTGTAGTTTGTAGTTTGCTCTACTTTAAAATTAAAAAAAATCGTTTAAAAAAAAAGCTAAAGCTTATCTACGGGGAAGAACGGGTGTGGGAGAAATAAAGTGTACAATTATGTAAGGGGACCAAGCCCTACATATTTAGCCAAATATGTGAAAACTTATGGACTAATTTCTCTTGTTGGTATCAAACAAAATAATTAATAACCAGTAATTAATAAACTAATTGTTTAATTTTTTAAAATTGGTCCATCTCTTGTAAATGCAAAGTTTCAACTTGATCCGAGAATGGATGTGTGGGAGAATGAGCGTATACAATAATGATAGGGAAATTAGCGACACATTTTAAATACAACAAGCTCTGTGTTTATTTCTTTTCTTTTTTTTTTACGATCCTATATTCATTATTTATGCTATAATATATGTAAAAAAAGAAGAACAAGTGATAAGGAGAAATGTGACGGCGATATAAGTAAGAACAATGAAAAGGATTGCAAGAGATTTAGAAATGAAGTGATAAAAAAAAGCCAATGTCAAGAACATTATAGGAACAGATGACTGTCGCCAAGCACTGGCGGATCCAGGAAGGGGGGGCGGTAGGGGCGATCGCCCCCCCCCCCCCACTCGGCCGACCCCCCCCTCCCCCGAAAGGGGGGGGCGGACGAACTTTAGTATAGGATTCACACAATTTGTATACGAATTTATTACTTATGTTAAAAATATAGACTAATTATTTATATTTCAACCTATTTTTAGATTATTTCGCCCCCCCCTCTAGTATGTTGGCCAATTTGTTGGGGTCGGGAGGGGGCGATGGTATCCATCCCGCCCCCCCTTACACTTTCGAGTGGGGGGGCGGTCCAATTTGTTTGTAGAAATCACAGCTTGCTAACAAAATCAATTAAATATCTCTATTGGTAGATCAGTGGGGGGTGGGGGCGAAAACCTCTACTGCCTTTCCCACCTAAACCCTTTGAGTGGGGGGGGGGCGGTCCATTTTTATGGAGAAATCATAGTTTGTGAACAAAATTAGTTGAATTAAAATATAAATGTAGCTGCCTTTCTGGTATCTTGGCCAATTCGGTGGGGTGAGGGGGGGGGCGATTGCATGTACTGCCCTCCCCACTATAGCCCTCTGAGTAGTGGGGGGGGCGGTCCTATTTTTGTGGAGAATCATAGTTTGTGAACAAAATTAGTTGAATATCTATATAATATAAACTACGTATTGATATCTGACCCATTGTATATAATGTCGTACCACAATCTAATCTCAAATTGTATCATTAGTAAATTTAAATGAAAAAGGATTGTACCATGTGGGAGGGGCGAGACATGCAATCGCATTTCCCCCATCGGACAAACCAATACTTTTTCTTTTTGTAGTATAGTTAAGAAATTACAAAATTTAAAAAAATTAAATTCTTATATCGAGTCGTCCCACCCCTATTCTTTAATGCCAAATGCAATCTTTAGCAGAAATTATTAAAGGAGCGAGGATTAATCATTTTCACTCTACCGCCCCTTTCATTTCCAGAGAGAGTTTATGTAATTTCACATGAATTTATCATAATTATTTTAAGAAAGACTGTGCATTGGAAAAGTTAGAATTCAAACGAAATTTTTCAGTATAAAAGTCATGATTGAGATGAGTTCTAAACTCAAATAATGATTTCATAGACGCCTTTTCCCAACCTTTACTCAATCTGATATTTTTCTAGTTAAATAAATTTGGGACTATAACTCACAATTTATACTTAAATTTTCTTAAATACTATTTATCGAATACTTTTTTTTTTCGGCGGCGATCCTCAAAGTAGAAATCTAAATACGTGGGGTATCCTATCTTTTCAAGGAACAAATCAGTTTTATTTGCAATGTATTATGGGCCTATAAATTTATATTAGAATATTTTTCAAGTACAACATTATTCGAAAGGTCCTTTTTAATAGTATGAATAATGAGCTTTAGGTCAGGAGAATGCGTTTCTGCAGTGAAGAATGAAAAAAAAAACGCTTTGGCGTCGGGGCTTCGCCCCGAACTCCATTGGTGAATAATGAGCTGTACTTGTCAGGAGAATGCGTTTCTGCAATGAAGAATGCAAGAAAATGCTTTTGGCGTCGGGGCTTCGCCCCGAACTCCATTGATGAATAATGAGCTGTAGATGTCAGGAGAATGCGTTTCTGCTATGAAGAATGCAAGAAATGCTTTTGGCGTCGGGGCTTCGCCCCGAACTCCATTGATGAATAATGAGCTGTAGATGTCAGGAGAAAGCGTTTCTGCAATGAAGAATGCAAGAAAATGCTTTTGGCGTCGGGGCTTCGCCCCGAACTCCATTGATGAATAATGAGCTGTACTTGTCAGGAAAATGCGTTTCTGCAATGAAGAATGCAAGAAAACGCTTTTGGCGTCGGGGCTTCGCCCCGAACTCCATTGATGAATAATGAGCTGCAGATGTCAGGAGAATACGTTTCTACAGTGAAAAAAGCAAGATAACGCTTTTGTCGTCGGGGCTTCGCCCCGAACCCCACAAGAGAACCTTATAGCGCTGCCCCAGTTGTTTTTGTTTTTCGCCGAAGGTTGAGAAATGATATATATATATATATATATATATATATATATATATATATATATATATATATATATATATATATATATATATTGTGTGTGTGTGTGTGTGTGTGTGCGCGCGCGCTGTGCACACGTTTATGCATAGGGTTAGGGTTTACTGGGCGTTAGGGTTAGGGTTTGGAAAAAAATCGCCCCCCCCATTCCAAAGTTCTGGATCCGCTAGTGTCGCCAAGTCAATAACAAACTTCCTTTGAGCTACAAGCAACAAGTGTTACAACAAACTTCCTTTGAGCTACAAGCAACAAGTGTCTTGAATTATTTTATTTTTACAGTGCTAAACGTTGTACAGAATTTTGTAAACCTTTGAAATTTATTTGTTACTTTAAATCTTCGTTTTGTTTCATGAATACAACAAAATTAACTTTAAGAGACTCAACGGAAAAAAAAAGAGGAAAAACAATTTTCTTTCTTTTTAATTTTTTTGCTTATGCACCTTTTTTTTTTTGTCCGACTGTGACAACTTGTTGAAGCAATGAACTGAATCAATAATGCTTAATAGAATTATCTTCACGAGTTGCGTTCTCTTCAAAGTCACACCGTCTTCTTCTTTCACATGACGTGTTCTGGTGTCGGTCACATAATGAGCCCAGACACTGGACGGTGCCTAATTATGTCCCTTTAATCTAATCAAAGGTCATACCTTCTACCGTTTTTACGTCTGACACTTTCTGAAAATATTTCGCTTAGAGAAATCTAGAATCTTCTGGGAGAGGTCCACGTGTACATCCTACAGGTGCTGTTAACAGACTGATACGTTTCCAGATTATACAGGGGTGGTCGCTAGAACTGCGGGAGATTTAAGGCTCAGATGAGATCATGAAGACCAAGTTCCACAAGACCAGACTTAAATGTCATGGATGACTGCGTTTGGAGCTTAGTTTCAGATTTGTCCACGTGACAGAAACTCTTTGGATAATTTGAAAACGATCTTCGGAAGAGCTTGGAACCATGTCTCACAAGTTACTCTTCATAACGCTACCCGCTACTCTGAATTGCACGGACGACATTTCCAGCTTCTAAGAGCGTAATAGAACATCTGCCTTGAAAAAACAAACAAACTTTGTGAACGTTATTCATTGTTTGACACATTTTCCGTTTTTCTAGCGACCACTCTGGAGTCTTATTCATCATTTTTCCCTCCAATCGTCTCTCACATCACTGTCCTCTCCAATCATCGCTTTCTCCAATCAGCTCCCTAATCAATCATCACGTTCTATCAAACATTTTTTTCCCAATCACTTCTGTCTCTACAAACTTCGCTGTATCTCCAATCATCATTTCTTTCTCCAATCGTCACTGTATTTCACGTCAGTTATCTCTCTCCCCAATCACCACTTTCTCAATTTCCTAATCAATCCCAACTTTCTCTCCAATCATGTTTTCCCCTCAATCACCCCTCCAATCATCACATTTTACCTAAAAGCTTTATACATTTCTTGATTTCGATGTAAAAAAAAAACGTCTTGTTAAATATTCACGAGACTTTGTAGACCTACTTCCGGTTGTAGCAGTTGTATTTCCCTGTGTGTGTGTGGAGCAGAACAGCTACTTTTTAACTTCAAATTGTTTCCTATTGTTTTGAATATAGCAGCAAACTCTGATAGACATGGACAGGGGGCGGTGGCTGAATGGTAAATCGCTTTGCTTCCGAAACTAGGGTCCTGGGTTCAAATATCGGTGAAGACCGTGACTGAATTTCAGGATTTTTAGGGCGCTCCTGAGTCCACCCAATACTAATGAATACCAGACTTAGTTGGGGAAGTAAGGCAGTTGGTCGTTGTGCTGGCCACGTGACATCCTGCACGTTAACCGTTGACTAAAGAAACACACCAGGGACGACAATCTAGCACATTTTCTGTCAGTGCAACTTTCTATCTGAATTGTCAACTTCAGTATCTCTAATCTAGATCTAGCTTAGTAACCTAACAGAGATATGATTGAACTGTGAATCATAGGAGATCAATCGAAATTGAGAGTATAATTCCATCATTACTTTACTATTCTAAACCATCTAGTTCAAACCTATCACTAGTCTTATGAGAAGACAAAAAAATATTGACATTATTGATTGATATCATATTGGGTCACTATGATATGCACACGATTAGATAACCGGAAGTCAATTTCCTGTCAACCTTGACAAGTCCACTTTAGGTCAAATGTTGCTCCCCCTTCCTACTCCTTCCCATAAATGACACACACACACGACATACACACAACACGCACACAGATACAACCACACTTACACACAAGACACATAGAATGAATCAATGGACAAAAAAAGATAAATTAGTCAATACAGACACTCGACACACAGACACAATACAGACACACAGACACGATAAAGACACACGACACACAAACACACGACCGACACACAGACACAATACAGACACATGAAGCACAGACACAATACAGACACATGAAGCACAAACACAAAACCGACACACGACACACGGACACAACACTGACACACGACACAATACAGACACACAGACACAATACAGACAATAAACTGTTTTTCACTTGATCCTCATCTTGATTTCCACCTGCCTTCCAAATACTTCGTCAACACTCTTCAATCGGCGCCAGAACAATTAGATCTAATGCCATCTGGCAAATGTTTTAGCGCGTTGGCTCAAATAACTCTTACTGTGAGGAAGAGACGCCTCGAAAACTGTTAGGAGCTACAAAAAATGTATTAAAAATGTGTACAAGTTATGAAGCTATCCAGTATTTTAATAGCTAGGCAGCTCTCCCTTTTTACTTGAAAGTGATAATTATGATCTGCACATTCCTTTACTTAGCCTGCCCTTTAGCTGTCATGTATTCCTGTTAACATAGCAATTAAAAACTTTATGGACAAATAGATCAGGAATTCCAAATTCCACGGGGAAAAAGCAAACATGAAAGTGACTAGGCAATGCATGTATTATCCTTTGTACTGAAAATTCAAAGTATCGTAATGGCCGAGTGTAAGAACGCGTGACTAACGATCTGAGATTCAGGCTGACGCTCGAGACCTTGCGCTTAATTAGAGCATAGATTACATTATTTAGCGTGCAACATTGGGCGGGCTTTTCGGGTTCTTGCACACCTAAGGCCCCTCACCCTGCTCAGTCTCCGGGACATCATGCGAACAGTATTCTTTTATTTCCAGTGGGGCATCCGGGGGCCCGCCAGTTATTCAGGAACAAGAGAAACAGGTCGAATCAGTCATTTTAAATTAATTTAATTTTACCGTGTGCTTTTACTAGAAACATGCAAAGAGAACGGGGGCAGATGTCAAGGTCATCTGTTTTTTTTTGGCCAACTATTAACGAGCACTGTGTCATGTGACTAGCACAACGACTAACCGCATTTACTTTCCCCAACTAAAGTTAGGTACCCATTAGAGTTGGGTGGAATCCAGTCTTCACAGAGATTCGAGCCAAGGACCCAAGATTCGGAAGCCAAGTGCTTAATACCTCAGCCACCGCGTCCCCAACTACGCTTTGAATTACCTGTAATTGGCAAGTGACAGACTTTTGGGAAGTAAAGGCTATTGGTCATTGCGCTGACCACTTGACACCCTCATTACCCGCCAGCCATAGAAACAGTTGAGCTGTACATCTTGTGCTCCAATAAATCGCAATGGTTAATAGGGGGTACCTTGACTTATGAGTTACCTACACCTATAGTGCAAACAACCAATTATAACGTTATTGAATTTCAACTTAAATAGTACTAGCTGGATATGACTCGAGGCCTGCGGGCCTTAATTTGGCTATTACTGATCTAATAGGTTGAAATTAGATCTATGTCAAACTTTGTGAATATCCCATAACATTTTTATATATTTTGCCACGAAAATGAAAGTAGAGTGTGAAAGTGGATTTCCCAGTTTATCCGACATATTGATATCTAATTTAAAATACCGTGAAAACGGGTTTACACAATTTGTTAAAATGTTTCGTTTTTTGATAGAGATAAATTTAGGTATTTTTAATTGTATTTTTAGGACCTTCCGGTTGTCGAAAGGAAAATTAAATATACACTACGGTCTTGCAGTGATCTAAGAAACATTTATGCCAAGCTTTATCAAGATTGGTCAAACGGTTTTTATTTCTATGCAGGACATACATACATACATACACCATACATTATACTTTGTATCTTAGATGATCTATTTTAACCAACAAACATTGCTAAGCATTTATAAATTCACACGATAATCAGATTAACTTACTCTGTGTATCATCATTGGTTTTATTAGAATATCATTTTAGTTACCAGCAACTATAGCCACCAAGAGTAACCACTAACGTTTTCAAATAGTGGAACAAGCAAAGGTGATGCATTTTTGAAAGACAACTTGCAATTCATTATTCACATCAAATCAACTTGTTACAAGAAACAGAAAAACCTAAATCGAATCTCTATATACGGATATCATCTTCATTCTTACACCCAGCAGACAACAAAAAAACAACAAAAAAAAACTTGAAAACAAACTTAACAGGGATTCTGTCACGTGTGATTTTCGGGAAATATTTTTATTTGTGCAATTTCTGCAAAATTTAGAGCGAAATCAATTGGATTAGTGTACACTAGGAGCAATCAAACCGGAAGCTGTATTCGGAAAGAGGAAGCACGTGCTGCTAGCGTGGCCCAGGAAGCGCGCGGGAGTGGACTTCCATATGGTATGAGCGTCTGCGCCGGGAAAGAGTCTGAGCGAGGAATGACAGGGACCTGCGAGCCGGACACTGAGTTTAAGGGACTAACACGAGAGTCAGGATCTGTCAAAGTGAGTACACAGGCATGCTGTATGCACGTGGGTGTCTTCATTTAGAGCTATACCAAAATTGTAAGCGTTGTTCTGTTGGCCATTTGTAAACATAAGTCAAAATAGTGGCTGTGTGTCGTCTGTCTTATATTGTCCAGTTTCGTTTTGTCCTTAGGGCTAGTACTATTCTAAGTGCGTCTGTACCCTATTTTTACAAAGCTTTTCTCATCTCACTCTGTCTGTCGGGTAAAAAACTTTGTTCACGTTATTTCGGATCAAGCTGAAATTGCGCACAATTATTCATTGACATAAACAAGGCTTCAATAAAAAAAAAGTAACCAATTAGACAATTAATTACTGTTAATTTATTATTGTGTTTATTAGCAAAAATGGGAAAGTAATACTACTGTATTCAGAGATATAGCTATATTTGTTGGGTTTAGTCCCTTTAAGTAATTTCTCCCTCACGCTTTCTCCAATCAAGTTGATACTTTAAACAATTATTTATTGTACCTAACAAAACATGAATCAATGGATAAAAAAAAGATAAATTAGTCAATTAATTATTGGTAATTAACTATTTTGTTTGATATCGAATAAGGAAAATAACGTACATTATCGATGGATATAGTTTTAAGGACGAGTTCTTCCCCTTTAGATAAGCTTTTTTTTTTTACACGATTTTTTTTTATATTTGTGTGTTTCTACTAATGTATTATATGGCCTGCACTGTGAATGACCACTTTAACTTTTGTTAACAATGTCAGTGTGACATTTTTGCTGTCGCATATATCCTCTACAGACATTCAGTTCTGTAGTATTTGTTCATCTAAAACAATTTAGAAAAAAAATGATTGGGGTTGACACTATTAGCGAACCGCACCAGGTGACACTAACCTCAGTAACGCATCTGATGTGAGCTCACCTGCTTCTATTTCGACTTGGTGAGATTCCAGCCAGCGGTGCTCACTTTATTAAGCAAAGTGTTAGTCTAATGACCTCCCACTGTTTACATTTTGAGCATTACATAACATCCACAAAGGATGAGACCACCTCTGTTTACAATAGGCCGGGGATCAGAACCCTCATTAATCGGGACAAGACACCGATGTTTAAAGAATAAACAAGACCCTTCCTAGGTCTATTTTTTTTAAAGTTAGAAAGTAATTTCAATAGTTTCGGTTGGCCTGGAAATAAACAGTTTATGTTGCTGCATGCCTGGCTGGGGTTTGAGACGGAAGAGGGTCTCTTGGTGCTAGGCTAGCGTTGGGTTTAAACTCAATATGCCTTCAGCGTTTTACTTGTAATAGATAGGTTCATAAATTTCTTTAATTTTACAAAACGAAAATAACCAAAAGATCAAGGTTGCCTGATTATTAACACTTGGCAGTGGCGTGACACATTGGGTGGCAGTGATGCAAAGAAGGAGGGTGCGGTATAACATTTATTATTTTTTATATTTTGTTTCTGGCTTTGATTACTTATTTATTTATTGGAAGTTTCTTATTTCCATTTATAGTTTATAGACTTAGTTGTGCAAATTTTATGTTAAGTCTCTGGGGTCTGGAAAACTATTTATATTTTTTTGTGTGGCTCTAAATCCAAGTCTAAGATTAGGCTTAAAGATCAGGGTTGTGTTATTATCCGAAATTATGAAAATCAGGTTTTAAAAAATCTCTTCTTAATATAATCATTTTTTTAAATAATACGATGGTGTGCTTCAATCTGCACTTTAAATAGTTTTTTTTTTGTTTTTATTCACTATATATTGCTTTTAATTTGGTGTAATTAAATTTCAATATCTTTTCCTCTTTTCCTTTATAAAATGCACTACACTGCTCACCAGGTAATTTGCATTCATCTTGCTAGAACTTTTCTTCTCCTCCTTTTATTTATTTATTTTAAAATTTCTTTAAATATTTTATATTATTAAAAGTGGTGGACAGAAGTAATTTTATTTTCTTAAATCTTTTTCCCTGACTTTTTTCCCATTAAATTTCTTTTGAAAAAAAAAAGACAAAAATCAAAATTTTTAATCATAAAATATGAACGAAGCTCTGTAATTAAATCGACATATAATTGAACTAGAATGAAGAAATGTTATGAATATGATTTTACATTTCATTTAACTTGTTAAATGATTGACTTTGTAAACACAGATAAAAGGCGAACCTGTAAGTGCTTATTGATGAGAGTATTGACGAAGGAAACTGTGTTGACAAAAAGACGTCGACATCCAAGCAAATGATAGCACAGCCTTTCAAAACACAAGACAACAGAATGTTGACACAAAGTAGACTTCCTCTTTCAGATCTTATACTCTATGAGGAGTCGATGTAAAGATCGTCTGCTGCTGTGGCCCATGGTTAAGGAGGGTGTCATTTGGCCAGCACATCGACCAACCTTCTTTACTTTTCTCTAACCAACGTCAGGTTCCCCCTATAGTTGGTTGGAATCCGAAATTCAAATCCCCGTCTTCACCGGTATTCGAAGCCGAGACCCCCCGGTTTGGGTAGCCAAGTGCCTTACTACTTATCCCCCTAGAATTTTGACAATAACGAAACAATGAACCATATAAAACAGAGACAGACAGACAGACACACACACACACACACAAATAAAGGGACTTTAGCCATTAACGAATTTTGAAGAGAGTAACAAAATGGAAATAACAATATTTTAAAATAACGAGTCGTAAAATATTACAATTGTAAAGCACTACAAAATGACCTCATTAACATTACATTTTTTATGAAATAGTTCCAAGGTCAAGGTCCACTCAATTTAGTTCTGTTATGTCTTCGTTAGAAAGGGTGTAAACATTAGGAAGAGACAATAACAGGGCTTGTTTCATAACTTTGTAATTCAAATATTTTATGTGGATACAATTTTGAAATCGAACTGTATTGTGCATTCAGACAATGAATTGTGTATGTGTGTGTGTATACTAATTCTTTGATTACAATTCGGATAATTATACAATTTAATTATTGGAGATTATGTGTACGTTTTATTTTTGTTCACCAATTCTAATCGTTACCGGCTACGCTTGCATGCTGAGTCACTAATCTCTGTGTTTAGACATACAACATTGTATTCACCACTCCAACGCTAGAGTCAGACCTAACAAAGTCACGACATTGAGAGAGACAAAGGGCAAAATGAAATGATTTCAACCCAAATCAAAGAAAATGTTTGGCCACTAGCCGTAGAGTACTTTTACATCAGCAAGCTTTGAAGCAAGCGTAAAAGTGGGCGATGGGTCCATTCGTCTGTCTCATATCTTTACTCTTGGGATCTTTGGAGCTAGTTCTTAGTTCTCTCTCCCTCCCCCCTCTTTCGCGCTCTCTCTCTCTCTGGAATAGTGCTTCTCAACTCGAGGAACGCGTTTACTATGGAGGTACGCGTCGTAGAAAGTAGCGGTGTATACCATTAACCATTAATGCCGTAGCCCTATGCCCGTGTCATATCAGGACCGACCTATTGGAATTAAACAAAAATTGTGTGGTGTGAGTGGGGTTTACATGGCTATGTTTAACTCTTACAAGAAAAAACTCTGCAGAAACAAACGTTTGAGAAGCCCTGCTATAGAGTTGAGATTTTTATGCCATTTCTTTCGCCCATAATTTATCTGGTCATCCATCGATCTCTCTCCTTCTTCAGCGCCAGTAGTCGTCTCGAACACCCCCCCCCCTCCTTTTTTTTTCATCTACACCAATGGGTGTTTGTCTTATATCCTTTTCTTACCCCCATCAGACGCCCCAACGACACCCTTCCACCTTATCCCCAACTTTTCCCCGAACTTGCTTGCTTCCACCCCACCTACGCCACTCCTCCCCTTCCTCCTCCAACCACCGCCCCCCTTCCCTTTTTTTTTCTTACTCAAGCGCCACTTGACAAACAAGTTCAGTATGGATCTTGGAAAGCGCCGTTTTCTGTTTGGATGTTTTGTGCGTTGAACTCATAGGGGCCAGAATAGAGAAGGGGGGGAACACTGCCCGAAGTGAAGTTAGGAGTAGAAGGGGGGGGGGCAAGATCAATGGTCATGGTTTGTGACGTCTTTCTTGATTACACACAGACACACACATATTAACACGCACACAAGCCCCCCCCCCCCCCCCCAAAAAAAAAAAGAAAGCCAAAGGAATAAAACAACAAACACACAAAAGTGATCTAAGGGTGATAACTGTAAGTCAAACTAAAGAAGAAAGGGAGAAAACTGATAAATTTGTTTAACACTCCCCCCCCCCCTTAGATTTGTATGTATAAAATTGGCCATGTTTCTAGAAGGGAAAAAAAAAATCTCTTTGCTTATTTGAACAGCCCTTGTTCCTGTAAACACAGCTGATCAAAGATGGAATCTATCCACCAGATCAATCAACACATCTGTATACGCCATCTTGACATCATCTTTTGGTCGCCTTTGAGGATAGTCAAAAGGGACATAAAGGGACTATTTAGAGAGATAATAACTCAGTTTACATTTAGTCTCTTTTAGTCACACTGGTCAACGGTGCTTTCACATAGAACTATGCTAGTGGTCTATTGCTTCACTGATATTTCAATGTCTTCATAGGATCATTTACTTATACTTACAGTCAGTACTGTTGATACGACTTGAAAATCTAATTAGTATTTTAATTTGCAAATACAATACTGTTTTAAAATACAAACATATGTACAGTTTGCATTATTTTAAAGTCCGCATATTAGATCCGTTGGAATTTTTTTAAAGTCTGAATATTACATCCGCTAATAGTATTTTAAGATCTAATTATTACATCAGCTAACAGTATTTTATGATCTAAAACATTACATAAGCTAATAGTATTTTAAGATCTAAATATTACATCAGCTAATATTATTTTATGATCTAAATATTACATCAGCTAACATTATTTTAGGATCTAAATATTACATCAGCTAATAGTATTTTATGATCTAAATATTACATCAGCTAACAGTATTTTAGGATCTAAATATTACATCAGCTAACAGTATTTTAGGATCTAAATATTACATCAGCTAACAGTATTTTAGGATCTAAATATTACATCAGCTTATAGTATTTTATGATCTAAATATTATATCAGCTAACAGTATTTTAGGATCGATGTGTTAACTACTTGCTTCAATAGCATTAAATTGTTCAAATACTGGGACAGTTCTTAAGTCACGTGACTGGACTAACACCCTAACATCTTGGTTCCTCAACTACAATAGTTGTGTACACCAATAGTACAGTGATACCAGTCACTCCTCCAACTACAAAAGTTGTGTACACCAATAGTACAGTGATACCGGTCACTCCTACAACTACAATAGTTGTGTACACCAATAGTACAGTGATACCAGTCACTCCTCCAACTACAATAGTTGTGTACACCAGTAGTACAGTGATACCAGTCACTCCTCCAACTACAATAGTTGTGTACACCAGTAGTATAGTGATACCAGTCACTCCTCCAACTACAATAGTTGTGTACACCAGTAGTATAGTGATACCAGTCACTCCTCCAACTACAATAGTTGTGTACACCAGTAGTACAGTGATACCAGTCACTCCTCCAACTACAATAGTTGTGTACACCAATAGTACAGTGATACCAGTTAATCCTCCAACTACAATAGTTGTGTACACCAGTAGTACAGTGATACCAGTCACTCCTCCAACTACAATAGTTGTGTACACCAGTAGTACAGTGATACCAGTCACTCCTCCAACTACAATAGTTGTGTACACCAATAGTACAGTGATACCAGTCACTCCTCCAACTACAATAGTTGTGTACACCAGTAGTATAGTGATACCAGTCACTCCTACAACTACAATAGTTGTGTACACCAGTAGTACAGTGATACCAGTCACTCCTACAACTACAATAGTTGTGTACACCAATAGTACAGTGATACCAGTCACTCCTCCAACTACAATAGTTGTGTACACCAGTAGTACAGTGATACCAGTCACTCCTCCAACTACAATAGTTGTGTACACCAATAGTACAGTGATACCAGTCACTCCTCCAACTACAATAGTTGTGTACACCAGTAGTATAGTGATACCAGTCACTCCTACAACTACAATAGTTGTGTACACCAGTAGTACAGTGATACCAGTCACTCCTACAACTACAATAGTTGTGTACACCAATAGTACAGTGATACCAGTCACTCCTCCAACTACAATAGTTGTGTACACCAGTAGTACAGTGATACCAGTCACTCCTCCAACTACAATAGTTGTGTACACCAGTAGTACAGTGATACCAGTCACTCCCCTCCCCTCCTCCTAAAAAAAGTTATTGTGTAAGCAGCTCGTTGCTTTTAAGGTTAAGCTTCAGACGCGAGTGACAGGCTCTAGAAACATTGCAGACTTGGTCAGACAAAATTGCAGGCTTCAGCAGTTTTTAATACCGAAGTCGACACGTGAGGCCAGTACGAGGGCTTTGGAAAATAGAGTGCTACCATCGAGTCAGAGCTTCTCACAGTAGTGTCGTGGTTCCTGCACTGGGGAGGGGAGATTGTTCAACAAATCTCATTCCCAAATGAATACACTAATGTACCATCTTAAGTTCTGTCTCTCCCCTGCACAACGTTAGCATTGAGAGCACTGAAGCATAAAGACAATCTTCTGTATATATAATTTTCTACGTCGCCCAACCATGCGGGACACCACGCACGCACGCCGACTCTCTAACCCTCGATGAAAAAGTCATGGAAAGATAACTCTTTTATTTCTGCAAGTCGGGCTAGAGCTACCCCACGTAACTTTCGCAGTGACAGAGAGCGAGGCTCAGAAAAATAAAGAGAGAGAGTGGGGGGGGGGGGGTGAGAGAGAACAAGTAATCTTCTCACTAAATAGCGACGTATGCCACGCTGCGGGTCGGCTCGTGTATTCTTTTTCGTTAAGTATTTCTCTAAAACAATTATATAATGATAACACTCACATTTGTGATCAAACATTTGGGTTTAGGATATAACTTGGCGTTCTCAAAGTTTGAAAGATATTCATTAGGTCTTTTGAAAATTTCTCCCTTGGGTCAGTGGCGACTGTTTTATTGATAATTACAAGTTAATGCGTTTACATTCTTATTTTAAATTTAATTTTGTATTGGATTTATCTTTATGTATTTTTTCCATGTGTTTATTAAACCAGAGTTAGGTGCATTCAACGAGATTTCTCTTGTTCCAGTGTGTTCTATAGTGTTTCCACTAATGTCAAGGGTAGCTTTCATTACATATGTATGCTACATTTGTCACAACTGAACTTCATGTAACTTTATGTTAGGCGTGCACACACAATAGTTTACTAATGCATCATAAGATATTGACATATCATTAAATACAAATACATCATAAAATAGAAATACAACATCACAAAATTCAAATATAACATAAAATACATATACACTATCAAATACAAAATAAATCATAAAATACTAATACTTCATAAAATACAAATACATCATAAAATACAAATACATCATAAAATACAAATACATCATCAAATTCAAATACAACATAAAATACAAATACGTCATCAAATACAAAATACATCATAAAACACTAATACAAAATAAAATACTAATACAAGATTGAATATAAGAAAAGCTATACAATATGAACACAAACAAATAGACAGCTACGAAAAGATACCAGATAATACAAAGCAACCAATGCAACATTGTATCGATGTAAAAATTCTAAATGTGCCAATTAAAAAAAAATCTCACTGTCAACAAAGACCAATTGTAAAGAGGGTTATGAAAACTGTATTAAGTATAACGCACTCGATGTCAGTTTACGTAACCGGGAGGTATACATCGAAAAAAGCAATGCATTAGTGTACGTAAGGGGAAATAACATGCGTGTCTATTTTATAAACGATCATTTTCTGCTTATTAAGAGTTGCTGTTCTTTCATTAAAAAAAAGTGGTTTCATGCCCATAAATAAATAAAAGTTGTGACAGGTCAACGTAACGTTCACGATATGTATTGAAATCAAAACAAGACAATAAAGGGAGTTTGTCTTACACTCAAACTCCTAGGCGGCCCCTTCGGGACAGTTATTCTAGTGGCCTGGGTCGTATCACATCAAGATATGTAATATCTAGTTGTGTTTCCTGTGCCAATGCTATTTTAGTTTGCATCTATTATTGTTATTTCTGTAGTGGTATTGCTAAAATGGTCGATCGTAGTCAAACCTTTAAGATTACCATATCTTATCTTACACTGAGCTTGAAGCCTTGTAAACCATGTTCTATAAATGTTTTAAAATGTATGCGCATACTACAAACAGTATAATTATTTGACAAGACCTTTTAATTGTTTTTAAAATAGTGCATGTGCATCTAAAAAACACAACAACAGTTTGCCATTTCATTTCCATATTATAAGGGCTTCTCAAAGAATCAAAATAAACGTTACAACTATTTCCATTTGGCCTACAATAGAGCCTGTAATGCTTGGATTTACAATGACAACAAACAGACAGAAAGACTGCACTAAACTAATAGTATATTCTCCCTACAAGTCTCTATATTTCTTTGAACTAATAACGAAACATGAAGAGCCCCTCGGCTACAACTATAGAACCATTGCGTCCAAAAGTTTTTGGAAAGAGAGAAAGCTATTTTCTGACGGAAAACAAATTAAATTCACCCACCGCTGACCAACGTCCGCAATGAGCCACTGTTTGATGGAAACTGTCACGAGTCAGATGATGTTAGGTCCCTGGATGGCTGACCCGTCCGAGACTGACCGTCGGGTACTTAATGGGTCATTAGTTACTGATTCCTGTGTGTGCGAAATAGTAACAGCTGATATTGAATGACGTTGTGCTCAATCTACACAATTTGTATTTCTTTTGGATACGCGTTAATGAATGACGTCATATAACTAATATATATATTCATTACTTAAGTACGCATTATTTTATGACATCATATAACTGATCAATGTATTACTAAAGTACGCATTATTTTAAATAATAATAATAATAGACATTGAAATTTCCATAGTACTAAAAATAGATTTCCAGCCAGTTCTCAGCGTCTGTCGAAATGAAGATTAGGAATGGTATTTAAGCAAGGGGAAGATACTAAGGGCGGGTCGTTAAGTTTTCAAATAAGCTTATTGATTTGTGAATCTACTAGTGAAAATAAATTATACTTGTCGACCCACGGCGTAGCATACGCCGCTATTTACCGGAAGTATTCATGAAGGCAGCGAATTGTCGAGCAGAGTGTATGACTGTGCTGCCAAGTGTAAGAACAATGGACAGGGCGTCGCCATAGTTATCCCAGTGATCGCAAACAAAGCTTAAGCCATCTTGCGAAGTTAGAGAGCAACAATTTCGTCGATGACATTTTTCCAGAAATATGCGACTGATAGAAATAAAAAGTTTCCTGATGCAGGAATGTCGACTACACTAAAAGACCTGTTGACTCCACGAATTGTATGTGAAGCGGTGGTCATGGTTAGGAAACGAAGGGCAATACGAAGGGGCAAAATCAAAACAAAGCTACAGAAAAAAAAAACATGCAACTATTTTAATGTCACCAGATATTGACGTGTGTAAAAAAGTACACACATAAATGTATTCAAATATAGAATGCATAAAGAGGAAAATTACTTGTTCTCCCCCCCCCCCTCTTTTTTTCTGAGCCGTGCTCTCTGTCGCCTCGTAAGTTACGTGGGGTAACTCTAGTCCGACTTGCAGAAATAAAAGAATTATCTTTCCATGACTTTATCGTGGTGTACAGCATGGTTGGGCCATGAAGAGAATAATATATATAGATTGTGTATTTGCAATGCTAACAACAGGACAGACAACATCGCGGGCATGTCACGATTTCTACCATGCGGCATACGTCATAGTGCCTGAACACACAACCAGTCGGATCATTATCAATCGAGATTTCTAGAACGAAGATATTCTCTGTGGTTAGTGCCTCGACCAATATCTTCAGCAGGTTTCTTAATCGCTTCCCACTAAATCTAATCCTAGATAGATAACAGTGTAATGGATTGTAACGACTGTTCTCCTAATGTAGAGAAATAAATGCAACATTCCCTTTCGTTTTTCCATTTCACGCCCTCAATTTGTGCCCCCCCCCCTCCCAATCCAATATGTTCTGTTAACAAGGAGTCGCGCGAGCAAACGCGACAGAATGAATTGACGTCAGAAAGTACTACTGATAGATTTGGCAGACGATTGAGACACCTGACCCCCCAAGCACCACTCCCTACCAATTTAAGAAATGAATGGAGCTCGTTGAGTTCATCTCGTGATTTCTATAACGTAGAAGCCAAACTAGATTTTTTTTTAGCACCACTATCAATGTTTAATAAGTTTATATTAACAGAAGGAGCACAGATTTCTGGGTATTTCTGTTGAAGACATATTGATGTGTAAGCATTGCCATGAGAAAAACAGCTCACTCCATTGGACTATCTGATAACATGCAGATTTAAGAAGAATCCAGTTTGGGTTTTATGAATTTGTAAATTTCAGTTGCCAATTTTTTCGTTAAATCTGAGAGTTTTGCCACGACGGTCTTTTATCCTGCTCTTATCTTATCTTATACAAGACAGACGTTACTTCAAAAAAAGATGATTACGTCCTAGTAGTACATCCAGTACCTTCCTACTATAACAATTGACGAAGTGAATCTGTGTGTGTGTGTGAACGTGTTAGGGAAGAGTGTATGTGCGTAGGTTGTATGGAAGTGCACTAAACACTTGTGTGACGAACTTCGTTGTGGAGCGTGTTTATGTTGTTTTTTTTTCCTAACCTCGTTTTGAAAAAGAGGCGTAGCTAAACCTAATGTAATTCGATTCAAATAGATCCTGCTGTGTGACATTGACAAATATTTTTTTGGGTTGATTTTTTTTTCCTCCCTAACTGAAGTTCTATTGAACAAGTTGAATGAGATGAAGACATAGCAGAAGACAACAAAAAGCAATTGCCCTTCCACCGCCTGCTTCAATCACAACTTACAGTCTAGAAAACATTGTCGAGTGTCAGCATTTCAGTGTGTGAGTCAGCATTTCAGTGTGTGAGTCAACATTCCAGTGTGTGAGTCAACATTCCAGTGTGCGAGTCAACATTCCAGTGTGCGAGTCAAGATTCCAGTGTGTGAGTCAGCATTCCAGTGTGTGAGTCAACATTCCAGTGTGTGAGTCAACATTCCAGTGTGCGAGTCAGCTCTCCAGAATTTGTCTATTGTGTTAGTCTCATATCTAGTGTGTGAGTCTTTACTCCCGTGTAGTGTACCAGCACTCTATTGCAGCTTCAAACTCACAATAAAAAAAGGAGGGTCTCCTTAACCTTTGAACTTCCAACTTCACTCCGCCTTTTCCCACCTTCGTACCTCCTCCTCCTCCATCCTTTTTATCCTCCTTTGACAGTCACTCATTCACCTGTCATTTCCCTGTTCCCCTGTGAAGTTATTGATTCTGACACTCAGAAAAACATACGATTGATCAAGACTTTATTTTTGCATTGACTTCAAAAGCATGTAAAGCGAAGGCGGCGGTCTGGGAGAGGCTGGGCCCGGACAAATAAACGAAAGAACATACAGAAAGAAAAAAGGAAAGACACAAAAACAAAAAATTTCTTTCTGATGATGTTTCGATGTTTCTAGCAAAACGTTATTTGGAGGACATCGCTTCTGCTTCAACTCCCATCGCTTGGAAATGTCGAAGGCAGTTGTTTGTAAAAAAAAATACGCAGACATATACGACATACACACACACATATTTTATACGTGTCTTCTCTTCTGTAAATATATAAATAGTTGTCTGGCCAATGGACCTCATTCACCAAGACGAAAGATCACGTGATAATATTGATACAACAACGAAAACAAAACTGTCACCTGATGACTATTGTTGATTAAAATTAGATTGTAAGTTGTGTATAATATCTTGATAGGGGAATGTTGTTTATTTACGATTGGTGAATGAGGTCCATTGTGCGAATGTAGTAGAATATATACATAAGTTAAGATGAAATTTATTATTTAATATAAATGCTCCAAAAATAAAGAATGATAACTTAAGTAGCATTAATACATAAAACACTGAACCATAACTTTACAAATACCAAACCATAGCTTAATAAAATACCTTGAAAGACTCAAAGATAATGACACATCAATTACACATAGCAACGTGCTCAAAATATCTACGTATATATTTAATAACGCTAATGGTCATCCAGAGCCATTATATCTAGATGCATAGGAAGCTTGGAGTTTTTAATAGTGAAATAAATAGAACATAGCGATACTTAATAAATTCTTGAAGTCAATATTTACCTAATTAATGTTTATTTCTTATACACGACAAATGTTGTACGATTTTCATATAGCATTTGGTCTATTGTTTGATTAAGAAAAAAAAATGAAATCACTTATCTATAAAAGGCATTAATATATGTTTCACTCTTTCTCTCTCTCTTTCTCTCTCTCACGCACATATTCCCTTATTACCTCCCTTTCTCCGGTTATAGTTTTTCTTGTCTACTAGTTTTGTCTTCAGCATCGCTATATTATTTTTTTTATTTTGTGTGTGTGTGTTTTTGTTTTTGTGATGCTTGACACAAATGAACGAATGAAATAGAAATCCAGAAAGAACTAAAGGAACAAAATAAAATCAGATAAAGAAGAAATTAAAAAAAGAAAGAAAGAAAATGATCCAATATTCTGTGAGAGATTGACTTCATCTTTCCTCATTCGAGGATTGCACAACCTCCCTCGTCCCTTAACTCCCTCCCCCCCTCTTGGTTCAATAAAGCTCTCCTCTCTCTACCTCTTTTCTTTATAGGTTCTGTCTTCTGCTCCCTCTCATTCCAACCTCCCCCCCCCCCACCCCTCCTCCATATACACATTGCCCCAAAATGTTCCACATCTTCTTGGAGCCACGCTAAGCGGCACCGTGCACCCGTGAGTGTTATAAAGGGGTTAGGGGAAGGGAGAGAGAAGGAGAATGCGGGGACTAACCCATCCCAGACATAAACAAGAGTTGCTGTTCCAGCGTAGTGTCCAGCCCATGGTCCAGATTTCCCCAAATTTTACTTTCTTGTACAAGTCCGACACTTTTTTTACCCCCTTGCTGTGTTTAAGAATCGGAAGTGCTTCTAGGAATGTTGAAATCAAATGTGCGTGCAAGTGTGGTCAGCGTATGTTCATAGAATCAAGGCATTGATATAACACTTATTTCTTTCAATCAAACATACTGGTCAATCTACGTTTCTCGCTGAGTAAGTGTTACAGTCTATATTGGTGATGTGCATCTGTGGTGGAGAACTTTGATTGGCTCAATTTCTTTTGGTATATCCGGTGTACGAAATGTAGGAAGTGTTGATAAGATGTTGATAAGATGTTGATAAGATGTTGATCAGATCTACATTTCACAAGATAAACCAAATGATTTGTGTGTATTTTTAAGCAAAGCAGAAATACATTTTTAGATTATTTCGTTTGTAGCAAATAAAAATAGCAGCATGAAGGCAGTATTAGAGGCTATATGAAGCATTAGAGGTTATAGGAAGAATTAGAGGTTATAGGAAGAATTAGAGGCTATATGAAGCATTAACGGTTATAGGAAGAATAAGTGGTTATAGGAAGTATTAGAGGCTATATGAAGCATTAACGGTTATAGGAAGAATAAGTGGTTATAGGAAGTATTAGAGGCTATATGAAGCATTAGAGGTTATAGGAAAAATTAGAGGTTAAAGGAAGAATAAGTGGTTATAGGAAGTATTAGAGGTTATATGAAGCGTTAGAGGTTATAGGAATAATTAGAGGTTAAAGGAAGGATTGAAGTATTAAAGGCTCTAGGAAGCATTAGAGGATATAGGAAGAATTAGAGGTTCTAGGAAGTATTAGAGACTCTAGAAAGTATTAGAGATTATAGAAAATATTAGAGGTTATAGGAAGTATTAGAGACTCTAGAAAGTATTAGAGATTATAGAAAATATTAGAGGTTATAGGAAGTATTAGAGACTCTAGAAAGTATTAGAGATTATAGAAAATATTAGAGGTTATAGGAAGTATTAGAGACTCTAGAAAGTATTAGAGATTATAGAAAATATTAGAGGTTATAGGAAGTATTAGAGGTTATAGGAAGTATTAGAGACTCTAGAAAGTATTAGAGATTATAGAAAATATTAGAGGTTATAGGAAGTATTAGAGACTCTAGAAAGTATTAGAGATTATAGAAAATATTAGAGGTTATAGGAAGTATTAGAGACTCTAGAAAGTATTAGAGATTATAGAAAATATTAGAGGTTATAGGAAGTATTAGAGACTCTAGAAAGTATTAGAGATTATAGAAAATATTAGAGGTTATAGGAAGAGTTATAGGTTATCTCCCTCGCACTGGCTCAACTATAAGCGTATTATGTATTTTTAAATTTAATATATTTTGTACCGGCTAAGTAGCGTTAAAAGTGCAGTGTTTATATGAAGATCAAGTTTGCTACTCATGCGATGTTTAGTTGGCTACTGTGATCTTATTGACCAAGCTGACACCAACTCACTGCATCTGTCTGACTGGTACAAATAGTGAACACGTTAGTTCTCTCATTTCCCAGTCTCGGATCAATTTAAAACTTAGCACAATTATTCGTTGTTTCAAAAAAACAAAAAAAAACAAAAGAAAAACTTGATCAATTAAAAAAATTACCAAATAATTAATTAATTATTGTTATTTCATTAATTTTGTTTGATATAGACAAGGGAAATAAACCTTACAGCATTGAAATAAGGTTGTAAATGTGCAAATCTTTCCATTATATAGGCTTTTTTAAAAAGCATTTTTTAAAAAGGATTTTATGTATTTTTTTTTCTTTAGGTTTCTCCATATTGCTTTCTCTTCTTCTTCTATGTTACTTGTAGTTTATTTGCTAAAAGAATGTAGAACGAATCTTAAAACGTCGAAATGTCAACAAAGCGCAGACCACTCTGAAAAACAATTAATCGTGAAAAATCTCCAACAGGAAGTGTCAACAAACGTTGTCAAGCACGTTGTTAGGAAAGTGTTCGATGGGAAATACCGCCACCATTCACATTTCACACTTCTTATTCCAAAAGCTGGGACAGACACATTTAAAGAACTTATTTAAGTTGAACATCCAGTTAACGTACACGACCAATTCAGCTTATGGCTATTGCAAAGAAAGTTTTTTCGTTTGTGTTTTTTGTTTGTTTGTTTGAAGAAATGATAGAATACGATTTAACACCTACATAAAAAAGACTAAAGAAAGACTTACTGTAGGTCAGGGCCGGACTTAGCCCACTGCAAATTATGCGGCCGCAGTGGGCCCACACTTTCATAGGCCTCGCGCTAATTCTGGGTGTAAATTATGAAATGAAACTATTATAACTGGAAATCTCCTAAAATTAATAAAATCTCCTGATAACTCATAAAAATCTCCTCAAAAATAGTTAAAATTGTCATTTTGGGGTGTAGAAAAAAAAAAACGGCTTTTTCAGCTTTCATTTAACAAAAAATGTAATAATAGGGCGAATTTTAACCTAAACTGGAAGTTCCAATGCTTGACTTACTTTACTTAGTAAAATCTAAATTTTCTCTACTTATCCTTATCTTTACCTAAACTGGGCCCCGGGCAATCTGTTGTTAGGGGCCGGCTCTGCTATAGGTCTGTGTAGGACGAATACAAAAAGTTTATTTACGGTGTTTAACTTTTAGATTTCGAATGCTTAATGCAGTTTTGTAAATGTCGTGGAACTCCTGCGAGAACTGTTTCCATCCAGGCGATTGAACACAAAGATCTACCAGCCGCGTCCACCTGCTTCACTGCACTTTACAACACAAGGCAACCATCCACGGAAAGAGCGGGCAAACGTGTGATACATCACAATGAATAATATCGATACGTGATAGTGTACGATATCGTTTTCGTTAAAGGGAATGATATCGATTATTTATATCGGCTGGTATCTATACTCTAACGTGTTAATCGATTCCGCTGTGCGATGTTGATACAATGTAGATCTTGTGTAAATAAAAAACAATGCGTTGACCATATATATTAGAAAATGTTAAATTTAGTTAAACTGAAGTAGCCTATGGAAAAATAAAACTAGCAATGATTTTTTTTTAGTAAACTGAAGACCATAGGATACAGTGGCTGGGATAGTGTTTTAGTTAAGGATAAACTCAAAAACATAAGAAGATTGGAAATGCTGAATATATCCCAGAGACTTCGGACATGCAAGCACTAAAATGTATGCTATTCTGTTTGTCTAAGACATCTCCAGGACATTTCTATGATATCACTATGGTATCTCTATGCCATCTCTATGATGTCTGTATGAAAGCTTTATTACATCTCTATGCCATCTCTATGATGTCTGTATGAAAGCTTTATTACATCTCTATGCCATCTCTATGATGTCTGTATGAAAGCTTTATTACATCTCTATGCCATCTCTATGATGTCTGTATGAAAGCTTTATTACATCTCTATGCCATCTCTATGATGTCTGTATGAAAGCTTTATTACATCTCTATGCCATCTCTATGATGTCTGTATGAAAGCTTTATTACATCTCTATGCCATCTTTCTATGACATCTCTATGATGTCTGTATGAAAGCTTTATTACATCTCTATGATATCTCTATGATGTCTGTATGAAAGCTTTATTACATCTCTATGACATGTTTATGATGTCTGTATGAAAGCTTTATTACATCTCTATCTCTTATGACAATTTTTTTTTTACATTTCCATGGCATATCTATGATAAAATATCACATATTTATGACATCTCTATAGCGTCTGTATAATAATACTATAACATCTCTATGGTGTGTCCATGGCGTCTCTATGATAACAATATGACATCTCTAGGACATCTCCATGGCGTCTCTATGAAATCTCTTTGCTATCTCTATGCCATATCCATGATATCGCTATGATAACTAACATCTCTATGTAAGCTTTATTACATCTCCGTGACATCATGACATCTCCATTGCGTCTCACTGTAATATCTCTATTACCTGTAATATAACACTTTGACATCTCTTTGACAATTCTTATACATTCTCCATGGCTTCTATATGATATCACCATGACATCTCCATGACATCTCTGACATTTCCATCACGTCTCAATGATATCTCTATGATGTAGCAGGCGAAGACCTCGTGTTTGCCATTGGGCTTCACCTACTGTCATGAAAAGTTTCTCTCTAGGCCAAGCGGCTTGTAATAATCGTGGTGATCACCTGCTTGCATTAAATCTTACTTTCACTTTCGCTCGTTAAGATGGTCGTTATGTTGGTCGTTCGATCTTCATCAAACCTTCCAATCGATTCATGGCCCATTCTACCGAAACATATTGCCCAATTTGTTGTTGTGCCTTTGGAGGCGATTCACGCATACCTAAACTTGGACATAATTAAGTTAATTCATTTAATAAAAAATAAGAAATTTTCTTCGATTAAGGAAAAGTACAGTACGACACGGAGTAACAGAGACCTAGCTGTGACCTACATATTTTTTTCACACATTAAGCAAAGCCGTTACTTTCCGGGTCTAGTAAACTTTAAAGATAATTGATAGTTTTGTTGTTTCTAGTAAAATTGCTATCTACATAATGCTAGAATTTCTTCAAAAGTTTGATCGAGATAATGGTTCAAACATCGTTTCGGTACAGAGCATACAAGTTCTCTAATGGGAACACAGGAATTGCTGTGAGATGTTACAGAGTACAACTATTGAGTGTACATTTTATTGGGTTGTATTTCTGTGTCAGTTATGGTTCAATGTGTTATGTATTGCTGCTACTTTACTTTTGCGTCTTCTGTCCGGAAGTGCCTCTTTTAAGTATTGTCGGAGCACTTGTACTGTTTGGAGGATGACAAATAGTTGTCAATATCTAATTTGTTTAAACCATCTGCCTGTCTGAACAAACTTATGTCTGTCTGGGAAAGATCCAGGCTAATATAAATTAGTGCAGCTCTATTACCGATGGCTCATATCCTTACACACTCGTTACCGTTATCGAGAACCTCGTCCACGCAGCCACCTAGTATCTATGAAAGTGCAGCATGAATAGAGGAATTGAAAAAAAAAAGCAGTCCGGATGTTTGACGTTCCGGATAACTGACGTTCGGATAAACGGATAAATGACGTTGTACTGTATTGTCAAAAGCTTATGTTAGCAATCTGGGGACAGGTTTTCTAAATTGATAGGTTTATTTATAAATGAGAATGTTGAGATGATAAACCATTCAGAGAGAGAAAGAGAGAGAAGGCGAGAGAGGGAGAGAGTGAGAAAGAGAGAGAGAGAGAGTGAGAAAGAGAGAGAGAGAGGGAGAGAGAGAAAGAGAGAGAGTGAGAAAGAGAGAGAGAGAGAGAAAGAGAGAGAGAGAGAGAGAAAGAGAGAGAGAGAGAGAGAGATAGAGAGAAAGAGAGAGAGAGAGAGAGAGAGAGTAGTCCACCTCTTCCAGACGGTTTTTGTTCTTCTCGGCTTTCACTTTAGGGTGGCTATTATTAACCACTAAAAGATTGCGTTTCAAGTCCATTATAGGATGGTGTGCAAAGTGGTGCACAAAGTGGTGCACAAAAAGTTGCACAAAGTGTTGCACAAAGTGATGCACAAAGTGGTGCACAAAGTGGTGCACAAAAAGTTGCACAAAGTGTTGCACAAAGTGATGCACAAAGTGGTGCACAAAGTGGTGCACAAAGTGGTGCACAAAGTGGTGCACAAAGTGGTGCACAAAAAGTTGCACAAAGTGTTGCACAAAGTGATGCACAAAGTGGTGCACAAAGTGGTGCACAAAGTGGTGCACAAAGTGGTGCACAAAGTGATGCACAAAGTGGTGCACAAAGTGTTGCGCAAAGTGATGCACAAAGTGGTGCACAAAGTGTTGCGCAAAGTGATGCACAAAGTGGTGCACAAAGTGGTGCACAAAGTGTTGCACAAAGTGGTGCACAAAGTGGTGCACAAAGTGATGCACAAAGTGGTGCACAAAGTGGTGCACAAAAAGTTGCACACAGTGGAGCGCAAAGTGGTGCACAAAGTGGTGCACAACTTCTTTACTTTTGATGGCGATGCTACTTACCAGCTGAAATGAAAATATCACATTTAACGCGATATGGCTCTTATAAAAAAACATTCCTAGCCCATGGTTTGACGTCCCATGGTTTGACGTCCCATGGTTTGACGTGAAATTGTTTATATGTCAGCGGTTCTCCACCGGCACCTCAAGACACAAACAATCTAAAACTTAGCTATTTTTTTTAATGCGTATATTTCTTTACAACTATAAGGTCAAGTTGTTTCAATTTCTATATTAGAACTACAAAAGGCCTACATCAGTTTAGTTGTACTAGCTAGATAGTGCTGACAAGTCAACGACCAATCAACAACCATACACTACATTTCGTAACATTTTGTATTTAGACTGCATCTTGGTAGACTGGTACAGTGGTACACCTTGTAGGCTATGCCATCATTTTGGAAAAATTCTTTAATAAAAATTATAGCATGGGCCAATCACAACAGACTGTAGGCACCGCTTACAAGAAAGTATTATAAAATAGCGCTCATTTAACGGTGGCCCCAGCGACCCATTGCGCCCCGGCACACAGGGTATTTGGCCGAACGCTTATAAAGCCAGTCCGCCTCTGTTGAGAACAAATGCAATAAAAGTGAAAAAAAATGTTATGGTAAGGGCAATAACTCTACTACAGTTTATTTAGGTCCCCCCCCCCCCATAATTTCTTTTCGAAGCAGATGGACTGTAGAACCAGCGGGTTGAGCAAATTGAATTTAAAAGATTACAATTATTTAAATTTGTGTCGTCTGCTCAGTTACAAACAGCAGTATGCCGTGGACAACAGTCCCCTCCCTTTCCATTGCATGCGTGTGTGTGTGTGCATGGAGCTAGAAACCTAGACAAAAAGTGGCAGAAGTTTCTGTTCGTTTTCTGTAGTTATATGAAACAGATACATAAAGACACACACACGCATGCACCCATACACATTCAAAATAACAGACATTCAAAATAAGCAATTGTTTCCCCACCCTGGTAATAATCTCTTCTGCTTCAGTCGCCATTCTGGCTCCATCTTTAAATTAGAAATATTGAAGAGGAGGTAATCATTTAAAAGATATGGAAAAACTCACATATTTGTTCGGTCTGCGTATATCTCTCTGCTTTTCGTGAAGAGATGGATACATACTATTGCGGCCACTGATAGGGAAAAGTCTTTATTTCTATCATGTTAAATATAAAACTGCTGTTCATTCACAATCATCTATAATATAAAGCAGAAAGTAAGGCGTATGTATGTATGTATGTATGTATGTATGTATGTATGTTTCGCATAGAAATCAAAACCGCTTGACCAATCTTGATAAAACTTGGCAGGAATGTTCATTGGGTACTAACTTAGACCGTAGTGTATGTATAGTAGATCTAAAACAAACTTAAGACCCTCAAAAAACAAAAAGTTGCCCAACTCTATGAAAGTATTACTATTTTATGGATCTAGGCCATGTTTACCATGTTTACATGAGAGAAGATCGAAAGGATCTAGATCTAATTTTTAAAACTACACTTTGCTCAGATAGTTTTTTTACTTTGACATATGACAATATACGATATAGTCTATTGATTTCATTATTAAATCAAATTAACCTTCAAATTTGTGTTTCAAAAACATTTTTACATAAATTCTTTCCTTATATCTACGAAATTAGAAGTCCTGACGTAGTTTATAATCCCATTTTTTTAACCAATCGGGTAAACCCGTTTTAATTGTACTTTATATTTCATTCACCTCGCGCTTCTTTCGTTTTTAATAGATATGAATGTATCGGCTTAACGGGTAAACCCATTTTCGCAAAACTAATTTTACTTTCGTGGCTAAAGAGAAAAACTTGAAAAAAACATTATCTTAGTTTGACATATATAGAAATCCAATCCACTAGATTAGTAATACACAAACTAAGGCCCGCAGGCCGCGGGTAATGTTCGGCTAGTCTTTGATAAGAAGAATTTTAAAAAGAATTACATAGCAGTCATAACTTTTAGAATCCCATTACGTGTGGCGAGGTGTATATTCCCTTTCGCAATACAATACCACCAACAGGGGCATAAAAGTCTTAATCAGTTCATGGAAAATCAAAGTCTGAGTTTTTTAAAAAATTGGTTGACTATCTCAGACTTACATCCTAGCTAAAGAACCTAAGGTCGTGCATTCGATTCTCCGAGAGAGAAATAAACTTGTAATTAAAAATATTGAGAGCTTAGTATAAAGGTTCAGTATTTATCTAAAAGTCGGCATACTTATGCACAACTGAGCCACAGGGCCTGTCTACTCTCCCCTTCTAGTTTCTGTTTGTCTACTTTTTAATGTTATATAAAATTGATACTCTCGTCTAGACCAGTGTTTCCCAAACTTTCAACATATGCGTACCCTTTCAATAATTTTCGTAACTCTGATTGCCCCCTCGCTCCCCCCCCCCACCCAACCAGAACAAAAAAAGAATTAAAAAAATATAAATATGTAAGTCTGTGTGGCATTTTAAGTCTCGAGAGACGATTTTTTTCCCCTTTGCACCTTCTTGAGAATGAGAAACATAGTTAATGCGTACCCCTTTTCAAACTCTTCCCGTACCCCTGAGGGTAGGCGTACCCCAATTTGGGAAACTCTGGTCTAAACCCCCTTACTATTAAAAGTAATGAGAAATGGACCATTTATCGTATCGTATACATTCTTTGTAATACTCCACAATTACCCACAAAACGACAGGCCCTCCTATTATTTTACTTTTTCTTATTTCGTTGCTGAGACAAACGCGTGTACGTTGTGAAATGTTGCTTGACTAAAAGCATCGCTATCTCTTTCTTTCTTTCGCTATCTCTTTCTTTCTTTCGCTATTTCTTTCTTTCTTTCGCTATCTCTTTCTTTCCTGCTACGCAAGAATTAGATTAAACGTAGGAATATGCAATGGAAGCTTTTGTTTTCTAAAGTTTCCTCTCTTTCTAATCTAATCCAATCTATCTTTCTCAGCAATCTTTGCCATCTATCTATGTCAATTTAAAGTGATCTGTTTATCCACGATGGGCAATTTATCTCAATATCTAGATGCTCACCATTTTGCCCGTATGCCTTGTGCGTGTGTGTGAGTGAGTACCAGTGTGCGTATGTGTGCAGCTCAGCGTGTATTCACACACGTACATATTTATGCACACACATACGCACACTGGATTCGTTTTTCTCAGAAATATATATATAAAAAACGTGTTGAAATTGAGCCCTGGACAATAACGCAATATACTCTCTCTTTTTTCTCAGTCTGGGGGAGGGGGGCTGGGAGGGAGGGGCGGAGGTAGAGATGAAGTCGCGGGTGGGATCTGGTGGTGGTTCTGCTTATTGTAATCTTGTAGATAAAGAAAACAAAAACTTAACAACTGGCGAGCAGGTTTGCTGAGCAGACGACACGACATCCAGGACTCCCGCTTAAATATTTGATAGTATTAAAGATGTCGTTAAGCTGTTGTTCTGTTTCGTTTACCTCCCCTGTCGACTTTTATTTTTAGCTCCTAGCAGTGTGTGAGTGAAATGACGAGAGAAATACTTCACAACTTTGGAGATGCCTCATTTCGAATCGCCGCTGCCTAGGATGCACTACTTTAAAAAAAACTTGTGTGCTCGGAAGCGATTTAATTACTCTAAATATATTCTTCATCATACTATGTTGAAATGTTTTTAAGTGACTAACTCGATGTCTTGTTTAGCATCGTTTAGAAGTGTCAGCTATGACTAGACCAAAGTTTAATCATCTTCCTATGAGTTTAAGTTGAAATGTTTTTGTTTATTTTTTTTTTTAACTCTTAACTTTTATTCATAAATTATCTCTAGCGTTGAGATAACATGTGCATTATCACGATTCACAAGAATAGATGACCAGTGGTAAAGGGCTAATAACGTATACACTCCATTGTGACACGGCTTGACTTGGAGGAAATACACATTTCTGTTACTGTCCAAATTATTTCGTTCAAAAGATGCCAGGCCCAATGCAGGTTAGATAACTTTTGGCTTTGCTAAACGACCTGACACAAATTGCATGAGCACGTCTGCTGCTTAACCCTTAAAACGCGTGTGGTAGTTTAGCCACAAAACATCAGAAGTGTAATTCCATTTTTGTATGCACTTACTGAAAAACAGCTCAGCACTTTAAGGGTTGACATTGGACGCTGACATTCAGTCCATAAAGCATTTAGACATTTAGCTCACACAATAAGGTCAGGTAAAAATATTTTCTTTAAACAAGACACATAAAATACAGTTCCTACTTTATGAAGCTGATGACTGTTTCGTAAGAGCGAATAATGAATTATTAATAATTAATGAGGAGACGCAGAGGCTGAGTGATAAAGTGCTTGGCTTCGAACCAAAGGTCCTGGGTTCAAATCCTGGTGAATGCTGAATTTTTTTTTTTTTAAGGGTGCCTCTGAGTCAACTGAGACATTAGTTGGGGTAAAGTAATGGCGGTTGGTCTTTGTGCTGGCCACATGACATCCTCATTAAACGTGAGCCACAGAAACTGATAACCTTTATATCATCTGCCTTATAGATCACAAGGTCTAAATGGGGTACCTATTAATTAATGAATTTTTATTTTTAAAAAATGGAACAATGGAAAATTCTAATGATAGATTCTAAAGATAACGACCATAAAGAGTTTTCCTAGTGTGGCCCAATAGCTAGTTATTCTTTTCCCATAGATTTACATCCACTGTCAAATTTCTAGGAAAATCGTTTCTGGAACCGCATCCAAAGTGCCCACGAATGTGCAATCTGAATAGAGCATAAACAAAAAAAACAAAAAAAAACAAATGAAAACCTTGTGAAAATTGTATAACAACTAGATATTCTACATAAACAGTTTCCTCCCTTGGTCCACGAAGGAATGTCCTACACGACGCTATAAATGGGTTAGTAGGCTAGAATTATGTGAGGGAAAAAAGAGTTAACTCTCCTGCCACCAGGCTTGTCTTTTAGTGTAAACATCTTTGTCTCACGAGTCGTGTTGGGGGAAGAAGCATCTCCATTAGAGGAGGGAGCACCTCTTTGTTCTAGTAGATAGTTGTAATAAATGGCGGCTTACTTTCTAGTTTCATTCTCATCTTTTTATTCTTTCTTTCTTATTCTGTCTTGACGTGTTTGCATCTCTTAAACTCTCTCTCTCACTCTCTCTTGTCTTTCCTTTAAGTATCTTTGTCTTTGGTTTCTATCTTTTGTTTTTCATTATAGCCTACACTTCTTATATACATGGTACAATCTTAAAGTGTGTATTTAAGCCTGTCACGTGGTGTAAGCTTCAAGGTTACCATAGAAATGTAAACAGGAAGGTATTTCTTTTACACACTTGCTTCTTGTAGCTTCGAGTTTCTACATAGAAAAATAAATAATGTAGGGGAGATCAATCTTTTTATTTACCAGAAACGTCGATAACTTAAGATTTCTTAGGGAGAATAGAAAAACTTAGATGTCGGGCTGTATCAGAGCTTTGATCAGTCTATTACAAAAACTTATATGAACTCACTATATCTGTCTATCTGGTACGAATTTTTAAACACGTCATTTCTCCCACAACCGTTCTCGGATCAAGTTGGAACCTATACATATGTTATATGTTGTAGCTGGCAAAACATGAATCAATAAAAAGTGTAACATATTTGGTAATTTATTATTGGTACTTACTTATTTTGTTTGGTATCGGATAAGAGAAATAAATGCTACATATTGAGAGATGTAGATATAAATGTGGAGTGATTCCCCTTAATTCCTTTTTTTACAGTTTTTTCACCCACTTCCCATTCTTGGATCAAGTTGAAATTTCGCATAATTACAAGTGTCTAGGTTGACGCTGTCGTTTCCAGTGACTCGGTCACACCGGATTCGCGGCCGAAGACCGAGCACAACGTGAACCACTGCCTTTTCCTTTTCTATACCAGGCTAACTGTGTGGGGCTTGCCATTAATGAAACGCCCCATTGAAGAACGGCAACTGGATTGTTGACATGGTCATGGAAGCTCTTTTAGAGCCCCAAGACGTGCAATGGGAACACTCTCACACCCCTTAGGCACTCCCACGGGAGTCTTGTTTCGCTACCCGTTTGACTTGGCTGCTTCCTCTTACTATCGTTTCTAAGTGGGCGCCACTGTGAGGCAGGATAACATGGCCAGGTGTGTCCACGTTATGTTGGCAGTCTAGGCATGGACAGCTTTTCTGGCCTATTGCAATCAGAGAATTAGCCCCTTTCCTTCCTACCCCCCCCCTTACCCATTTTGCTTTGCAAGGCTAGAACATCATGACCTGTGACCTCTACGTCTGCTCCCAAGAATTGACGAATTCCGATTTGACTTAGGCAACCAGTAGCTCTGAACTTTCACGAAACTTAAACGTAATAAGTCAACAGCATTATTTTTGTCCATGATTCTGTCAGCGGTTTCGGATATTCCATCCATCCAGTATTTTAAAGCGGTGGCTTTTAGCCTCTTGATTTCTCACATTAAAACGGGTGAAATCTCAGCAGAAGGCAAATAGACTGCTTAAAAGCTTGGTTCTATAATGGAGAATGCATTAAGGAGGATGAGAATGCTTATTCGTGTTAATGTTATGCAGAGAGTTCTTCACCACAAACAATTTATATCTTTCATAGTAGAAATGTATGTGGGAGATTTGAACGCAGAATGGAGACATCCTGCACATATACTTATATACATACATATATCCTACAGTGCAACGAAACTCCGAAACACATACACGTAAATATAAATATGTATGTGGCTTTGATTCTAATAATAAATTCGTCCTGTCAGCGTCCCCTTGCCAATTATTTCCCCTTAGCTCCAAGTCATTGTCAAAACAATTTCGGGTAATGGCGGAGTTGTGGGGGGGGGGGGATATTAAGTGCGTGTGTCTGAAAGGCGCTACATAATCGTTATGCGAACCACCGAGTTATGAGGGCAGCCATTATATCCTAATGAAAGAAGCTTGAGAAAGGAGCCTAAAAAATACATAGCCAATGGTCAGTTTCTTTTAAATCTTGTTTACCTTCAGAGGTCTGCTGTCTCTAGAGACCACACCCTTAGCGGCACCCTTGGAAAACGTTGCTTATGTGTGTGTGTGTGCGTGCGTGTGTGTGTGAGTGTGTGTGTGTGTGTTTTTATCTTAAAAACTAAAAGCGTTTCTGAAAAAGTTCCACTTCACCAGCTCCCTTGTTGTGCTCGAAATCAATGCAATCAATTTTTTATTTGATATTTTTATAAGTAAAAGTGTTGTTTTTATTTTTATGCATTAACTATGCAATTTCATACAGACCATGTTTAAAACAAAGTAAAGAAGCAGTTAAAGTTACGCACTGTAATATTCAATAGACTGCAATCCAGAACTATGAAGTCCGGCGTAACAGTTATCACTGACAGGGGAAGGGGTAAAGGTGAGAAACCACATCCTAAACCAGTTAGGAGAGGAGGGTCTCGTTAGAATTGGCCGGCTCACCCACCTTAGAGAAGGAAAACTCTGAATTCAAATCTCCGCTGCCTTTCGGCCATACCCAAACACGTTTTTTAAAATTACAATTATTGTGATACTTTGACTTCTCATATCAAAAACCAAATTTTTTTTTTCAAATTTCTTTCTAGATCCACCAACCCCCCCCCCCCCCAATAACTCGCTTGCCATGTTCTCTTCTTGAGGGGAGGAACCTCTGCTGCTTGCAGTTTTTAACCAGGAATGGTTTTTATCCAGTCTCTCTTTCATGTGGAGGCGGGAGCTATTGGCAGATCGATTATGTCCATCAGGCTTGGGGGTACAGTAGTAATGTCAAGAGGCCAGCGTGGCCGGTCATTTTGACCGGCCACTACAAAACACTGGCATTAAATTCTGAGCTTTTGGAAGAAAAGAACACAAAAGGGGGGGGGGGAATGCAGCTTGGCCGGGCCGAGAACAAAACGCGCGAGAGTATACATCTCGCATTACGAGGTTTGATCGAGATTCAAATAATACTATGAAACGTTAGTCCTAGGTTAACCTAGATCCACATGTATTTTATAAATTACAAGGAAAAAATAGAAGATAATTACATGCTACGTGAATCTATCAATCTAGTTATATATGCTAATTATGGTCTTGATTTCGACTGATTCGTTGGTTTTCCTGTCGGATTCAAGCAACCCGCTCCATGCTCTAATGGTACTGAGAAAGAAGGAGTATTTGTACGATTTAGTCCTAGAAATTGAATGAAGAAATGTGCGGTTCATGGACGGCGCTAATTTTTAAAATTGTATATGGTAACGGTATCGCGACTTTCTGAGACATAAGAACAATTTTAATTTTTATGCAAAAATGAATAAACCTAATATGGATCGATATTCGTAGGCATGCATTCGTTTAACATTATGTCATTCTCAATCGAATAAACACCCTATATATTCATAACAAATTAATAAAGTTTTCTTTATTACAAGTGGCCTATAACTCCTTTTAATCTAAATCTCAATCTAATCTTAGTCTACTAGAAAGGTAAAGAGATAAATAATCCTTAGAAAGGGTGACTTCTACTATTATGAGGTCATATCGGAAGAACTTACTTTTTCTTGACCTTGTAAGTTGACCTTGTCCTTTGGCTATACAATGACAGAACGAGTTATCAGATTGTAGTAACATCTTATCTTATTTTATCTTATCTTATATGATACAGACGTTACTTCAAAAAAGAAGAAGATTTAAATCCTAGAAAGGGTTTTCTGGAACATTCTATTCGGGTGTCCTTGTGTTTTAGTTCAACCTTCAAGTGGAGGCTAATTATTATTATTTTTAAATCGTAAACGACATTGATGTCCTGGAAGTGTTTGCTTGTGTGACCCCGTTAAGTTGGATATGATTCTGGTGTTCAAAGTAAAAAAAAAAGTGTGTCACTATGACCCAAGAATCAGATCTCGGTGACTTACTAGCAGCTCATATTTTTTCTTTGATTAAACCAAATGAAAAACAAAAAATGTTCTGACAAATCGCTACTAATTAAGAATTACAGAATTGGGCTGTCAAGGGAGAGAAGTAGTCAGCTTTTGCCTGCATTTAAGAGAATATTTGTAGCGACTGAAAAAAAAAGGGCATTAAAAGAAAACCAATCATGTTATCAAGTGCAATAACTTCATTCTAGTCACACATCCAGAGATCTGCCGAAGATGAAGACTATACAATATGCCATCAATGTACTTAAAAAGTCCCGCAATAAATCGACTTTCTTCCCTCCTTCTCCCCCCATAATTTCCTAACATTATTGCCTAAAAGATTGAACTCTACACCAGATAGCTTTCAGTGACGACATACGCAATCGATAATTCATTAACCTTATAAAATAATCTGTCTACACAGAAGGATAACATTTGAAGATATCGACCACCCCAGGGCCCACCAGGTTGGGCCGGTGACGGAGAGTTTGTACAGAACTGCATCCATCCCATTTCCCCATACCTTTTTTTTTACCCCACCTCCCCGGGCTTGTCAGCCCTCGCTCCGGGCTCCACAGGTGACATGATGTAGCTCGGGATGGCGATGATCCACGGGAACTTGCTGCAGTGGTTACCAAACTTTTTCTGACCGGTGCCCAGCTCTGGAATTCCTCAAAATCACGTCCTGTGAACCAATGTATAAGACAAGCCCAAATAGAAACTAGAGCAAGTAGGGTATACAAATACATTTTTAAAAAACAAAGTTTACATGAAGTGTAACCGTATCAATTATTTTTAATCAATCGTGTAATTAATTTGTTATAGATCTAGAGTAGACTAACAAAAAATAAATTTGTGCGATTGGAAATATTTTTACTAATTTCTTTTTTGTTAAGCGCAATGTCATTCTTATAGCATGTTCAATGCGCTATAGTCCAAACCATTTGGGGGGGGGGGGGGAGGGGAATATCTTGGAGAAGGTTTCCGTGATGGCTTTATAAAAGCAATTTAAAAAAATGTTTGACTTGAATTCGAACTCGAGGGTTAAGGACCTTGATTTTACTGGTTAATCCCTGAGCAAGTCAAGTGCTTATGAAAAGATAACGATTTTATAGTTATCTATTGTTAGCTTCAATTTTTTAAGGCTTATCTTCCCTTAGCTAGTACTCTCTTCGTCTAAAGCGCAATTAACTAATTATGACTAATTGATAAAATAAATGGTCAGTTTTTCGATGTATTTCTGTTTTGTTAGGAGCAAATGTGAATAATTGTACACAAAGTTTCAACTTGAACAGTAAATGGGAGAAATAATGTGTACAAGATTTCATCCAGACAGACAGACAGACCGACTTAATATACGTATTGAAGAAATATAATAATAATAATAATAATAATAATAATAATATATTTTTACTATTAATTTAGTTCCTACTCTAAAGGTTTACAAAATAATTAAAACGAAGACTAATTAGAATTACCATGTAATTAATTACAGCTCCTTTCACAAAATATTACACATTTATCTGAGGCCGAAATTATATGTCTGGAATATGAAATTTTATTTGACTAATCGTTACACAAATCAGTGTTTTTTTTTCCTTCCTTGTCTGTCTTTGCGGTTTATAATAATAAATCTTCCTTTTGAAAATTATGAACGTATTTTACTAACATGTGTCCGCTAGAAAGATGTTACTCACTAGACATCCATTTTGAAAATATCTGAAAACAACATATGCTTCAGAACAGAGCATTGCGTTATTTACATTTTTAAAATTAACATGTTTTTATTCATACATTTGTTTCAGCATGTAAAGAAATCTTAACAAAAAAAAAAAAAATATATTGCAACAAAAAAAACAACAACACATGATTTGATAGCTCCCCTTAGATGATTTCAGCCCTCCACATATCCTCATCCTAGATCACGTTCCCTTGCTGAGACTTCAAATAAAAATTGAGAACCCTATTCGAAGTGATCTCTGCAGATTTCAGTTTTTTGTTTGTTTTGATGAACAGCGAAGGACAGTGTGACAACGTCAAGTGTCACTGGCAGTCCCTGGCAATAAACTGAAGTCAATGACCCTCGCTATGTGGTCTGTTGTTTTGATGTTTCGCGTCTAAGTGTCATTCTCTACGTTTGAACTTACTCCCCGTGTGCGAGAAAGAAGGGAGGAATATTTGTCACAGTGTTCAGAAGGTAATACTATTCGAAGTCTAAATCGTTTGAGAAACACTGGTGACCGATCATCATAATAATCTAAAAAAAAAAAACACAAAACAACTGAGTAACTGTTTCGTTGCGTTAATGTTAAATTGAATAAATCTTTAGTTTGCATGAGTGAATGAAGTCGACTATTGTAAACAAAGTTCAAGGCCAGGTTGAAAATCTTGCCCTATAGGCCTGTGACAGTTACTATCTTTTCTGATTATTACCTTGGGTGGAAATTGAAAATGCAGCACACATTTATGACACAAGCTTAGCAGTTTTTTGTTTGCTTATTTTAACTGGGCTTGAATTGTGTTTGGTTGTGTGTGCGTGTGTGTGTGTGTCTGGCCAGTTTAGGACTCCCTGGCAACAAACGGAAGAAGTCAATGACCCTCGCTATGTGGCCTGTTGTTTGGGTGTATTGCGACTCAGTGTCATTCTGCAGGTTTGAACTTCTACCGCCCGTCTTTTCCATACATGGAGAGTATTTGTCACTTTAAGTAACATGAGAGAAAGAAACAAAGAGAGATGGAGAGAAAAAGAGAGATAAAGAGTGAAAGCGAGAGAGAGAGATAAAGAGAAAGCGAGAGAGAGCAAGAGAGAGGGAGAAAGAGAGAGAAAGCGAGAGAGAGAAAGCGAGGGAGAGAAAGAGAGAGAGAAAGAGAGGGAGTTAGTCGAAAAGAGACCGAAAGAAAAGCATAAAGAGAGATAGAGAGCAAGAAAGAAAGTGAGAGCCAGAGAGAAAGAGAGATAGGGAGAGGCAGAAAGAGGCAGAGAAAATCAGAAAGAGAGAAAGACAGACAAAGAGAAATAGAGAAAAATACTGAGAGAAAAAGACGGATATACAGAACTATGAAGATAAAAAGTGATAGCATGAAGGATATTGAGAAAGTGCGCTAGCAAAGAGGCTAGAGAGTAAGACAACCGATTGGTCGAGACGAAGACTGGACGATTAAAACCTTTAGAACTGCAAAGTGTTACAATGTCATCTAACAGTCTCCTCTGCAAACAGAACCAGAGACAAAAAAAAAAAAGAAAACCCCAACAAACACTCTCTCTCTCTCTCTCTCTCTCTCACACACACACACACACACATGTCCACCCAAGAAATATCAATAGAACTATTATCTCCTATCACTTTATGTAGTTTGTCTTCTTGCCCCCCCCCCTTTGTTTTTCTGTATGCTTTGACGTTTTTCTTTTCACTTTTTAATTTTTTTTTTAAATTTCAATCTTATTCTTAGAAGTCCTTCTAGCGCTGGACATAAACCGAGCCATACCTTTGAGGGCTTTATATGTCTAGAAGCGGCTCAGCATTAATCCCCCACGCTCTAGAGCGTACAGTCTATAATAACCGAGCACTTTGACGTAACATTCGAATGACTTTGGATTTTAGATGCAGCACAAAGTAAACGAGCCAATAATAGTTTTGTTTCTTGACATCAGCTCGGAAGCCAATTGTTGGAGCTACGGAAGGCGGATACAGGGAGAACACAGAGGCGTGCATCTCCTGACTAGTGCAGGGCTGGATATCTGCGCACGGATTACATAGCAGTCGTATTCTCTCGTTGTTTTAGTTTCTCTTCTTCTGATTGTTGGAGTGTGCGCCAGTGTTGCGGGAGTCTAATCTTGTGTTGCTGCGTTTTCTGCCAGCCCTCGTCCAGGATAGTCGGAGCAGCTCGTGGACACCTGAAAGGTAATCTTTACGTATGTCGAGTAGTTGTCAGCTAGTGACTGGTCACTGTTTGTTAAGTATTGTCTATGAACATACATTGAGACATGATTGAGACATGCCTATATCAAAATTCTGTATAGCAAATATTGTATAATATAACACTAGTATCATTGGTGCTGGGGGCACTCAGTAGGGCTCTTAAACTAGACTCTGTTATAACGAACAGATGGAGACTCTGTTACAACAACGAACAGATAGCGATGACTCTGTTACAACAACGAACATATAGCGATGTTCTACTAATTTCGTTATAAAGAACATTTTCAAAGATTTGTTTTCAATTGAAATATTTTCCCAAACTCATATTTATTAATTATTTAACACATCGTTACTCATAGAACTGTTCCATTTTTGTAATTTTCTGTTTATTATAGGTTAAGATACATACATACATACATGCATACATACATACATACATGCATACATACATACATACATGCATACATACATACTTACATGCATACATACATACTTACATGCATACATACACACACATGCATACATACATACGTACATACATACATACATACATACATAGGCCTACATACATATATTTGATGGTCATAAATATTTATATTTATATTCACCAAAATTATTACAAGAACTACGCGTGTATACATTTTTGATACATCATTTTCTTTTATTCAGAAGTACAAGTACAGTTGCATTAAAGCCATCGTCACAAACCTTATATCAACTCACTACGTCAGTCTGGTACACATTTTGCACACGCTATGTCTCCCCCCTTTCCATTCTCGGATCAAGTTGAAACTTTGCATAATTCACCATCGTCCCTGACAAAATAGGAATCAATCAAAAAATGTAACAGTTAATTAACTAATTAGTGGTAATTAATTTATTTTGTTTGATATAGAAAAAAGGAAATAAACCTTCCAGTTTTAAGAGATACGGCTGTAAATGTGCACCTCTTTCCTCGTATAAGCTTTTTTTTTTAAAAGTATTTTTTTTTACTAAGATGTCATTATCTTTAGAAAGCATACGCAAAAGCAACTAATTGACAAATGAATTAATGCTGACGCTTCAAAACTCGTGTCACCTGTCTCTGTAAGTGATCTTGAGGGTGCACGTCAGACGAGTGACATCACTTTGCTGACAGCTAGCTACAACCACATCATGACACTGTGAAAGTCTGAAGCCCGTAAATCGCGAGCATTTTCCTCTTATCACTTCTCTTGATTACGTCGTTATTTTGGTGGTAGGTGACACGAATATGCGTGCACACATGCGGGACGTAATCCTGTGACGTTTTTGCAAATCCACGTCATTTCTAATCATTCCACGGCGTTTGTTTCTTCAGTCAAGTGCTTCGCGGGAATGACACGTGGAGCAGCGCTCACCGAACGAGCTCTTTGCGCGGGCCCTGTTGATCTCTCGCGAGGTTTGTTAAAGATCTCAAGTATGCATATGTAGGCTTAGTGTCTAATCTTTTCTCCAGTTTCTAGCCAGTCTTTCTCGGGGACAGTTCGAAGGTTTAATCGACATATCCAGAGTGATGTCGTGATTTTATATCTGAAAGCAGTTTCACGAAGTTAAAAATCTCTCACGCTGCCTTACACCTTAACACATCTTTACTTCACACGATCTACTCAAGCAGTGAGTCTTTAAGCCTAGCCCACATATTCATCAGATTGGGTTAGCTACATAATCCCAGGAATACAAATATACAAAATAAATGCGATATGAAAAACAATTTAAAGTATTAAATGTATATATATATATAACATACATTTTATAATGCCAGGACCATCCTTTCCATGCGTACACGAACCAGAATAATTATACCGTAATTATTATATACATTAGTATAAAATAGTAATAGCCTAAGTGGCACATAACTTCCTACCGATGTGCACATATGCCAGAGAGAACGTGAGACGCCGGTGTAATTGTAGAATACAAAAACAAATAATGTAATAATATTATTGACCAGATCGATTCGTTGGAAAAAAAATCATTCAATCACACATACACATGTTGCCAGAAGAGAATGCAAACAAGTCTGCTAGCCTGTCTCTCTATACGCTTAAGCGGATGGCATCTGACCGAGAGGAGCAAAGATCTTTTGTAGCAGGAATCGTCTCATTGACCTAGAGTGAAAAGACATTCTTATAACCTCTATACTTGTATTGTTTTGTGTGCACTTGTGATTTCAATTATAGGATTACAATTACAACAGCGTCTCACTTTCTCTCTGGCATATGTGTACATGAGTGGGAAACTATGTGCCACTTTGGCTGTCTACTACTATTTTATACTAATTCTGTTTGGCTCCAACTCGTGTGAAAATTTGCCGGCTGTGCAGCCAGTGCTGAACTGACTAATTGTGGGAGCTTTTGTGAGTGCCAAGAAATGTATTAACAAGAGGGGAAACTACGTTATGTTTTGACGAGTTGTTGCGCTGCCTTCAAAGTATTGTGGACTACACCGTTCCTATAAATGTGGTTCTCAATGACGATTGCATCGAGTTGTCCAATGTCCTGGCGTACAAGTTACTAGCAGTTCCAATCTCTCTTTCCAAATATTAAAACAATCTCTAGGTCAGTTTCATTATTTCAATATTCAGATTTTTATATTCACTTTCCAATATCCATATTTTTATAATCACTTTCCAATATCCATATTTCAATATCCACATTTCAATACCTACATTTCAATAACATTTAAATACCTACATTTCAATATCCACTTTTCAATACCCACATTTCAATATCCACATTTCAATAACATTTAAATACCTACATTTCAATATCCACATTTCAATACCCACATTTCAATACCCACATTTCAATACCTGCATTTCAATACCTACGACTAGCCAGTGGGGCTCTCTTGGTTGAAACACTGAGGCTACTATATTCACCATGGGCTGACCAGGATGTCGTCAGCTGATCGCCCTCGCTTTCTTCTCGTCGTGTACATCGCTTAAGTCGTCGTCAACTCTGCTGGGAAATACAAGCGTATTGTTTGAGATGGGGGTTGTTTGACAAAGACAAGGGAAGGGGGTTGTTTAAAGATGGCAAGGGAAGGAGTTGATTTGAAGCCAAACATCCATCTGTGTTTTAAAGCCTACCCAAAATCTGCAACTTGTTAAGTCTGGCCCACCACTAATTAGATTGTTCGAACGAATTTCGTTCGTTGTGACAGACACAGCAGAAGCGGTACAGGTTGCGGGAACAAGGGGTGCGCCAGACCCTATTTTGTGCTTTTATCCATTAAAGCAAGTATAACTACTATCGAAATTGATTGCTGGACTGTTAAAATGATGGAGAGAGCAGGTCCAAAACTTTCTCTAATCAGGACATTGTCGTATTCATTGTATCGAAGTCTTAATTTATGAAACGGGAGAAGATTGGTTATAGAGGTCAGTGATGGTGGATGCGAGGGGAAAAAAAAAAGAAAGTTAGAATAGTGAGACGGGCAAAATGCGCAACGGAAAAAATTGAAAATGACGAGATTTACATGGAGCTGATATATTTAGGTTTAACTGTATCTTGTGAAGTTTAAATTTTAAATTATATTTGCCTAGATAAACAGAGGCCCAAATTACCACCCACATGTTATATCCGGCCCGTAATGTGCTGCCATATGACTCATTGATACTTTTGCACACAGAGCTTAAGACAGTCGACCGAGGTTCGGTTCTATTTTGCTGGGATGCTGCCTGTTAAGCAGGAGCCCTCTGCCATCGATTTTAAGTCCGGCACACCTCTCGGTCCATTAGTTTTTATCTCGCGTTGAAGTGACGTCAGGATCATCCACCTTGTGCCGCTCAATTGAGTTCCATTGCTCGGTTCCGACATGACGAGATTTATTCGCTTCGACTCATTCTGAATGCCTTGGTGGCCAAGGTGACCCTAACCCAGCCAACATCCACTGGCCCTTGAGAGCATGGTAAGAGACAAATTATTAGGGCTACATGTTTACAGATTTAGTGGCAGCAGTTGGTTAAAAAAAACATTTTAAATGAGAGATTATCGTGAACTGAAGATAAAAACAACAAAACAAAGGACAGTCAAATCGTGTGTGGGGGGGGGGGGCACGAACAACAGACCATACAACAATTTAACTATTGTATGTGTTTTGCCACGAAGCACAAGTGTTACAAAGACAGTCAAAATTACAAATAATAACAATCTACACATTATCCAGTTGAAAACAAAATGAAAAGTAATAATAATGTAAGTGGTAATATAAATTATAACAATACTAATGAACAACTATAGCTCAACTATCTGATCACGTGATTCACAAACAGTGAAATGGTTATCTAACACATAATGACAATCCAAGCCATCAACATAGCAACACACAATAGGAGAATAATGATGTCAATAATGTAATAAAGTTATATTAAAATAGTAATATAAAATTATATAGCAGGATTTAACTTTACAAAAATAAAAATGGTGGAATTAGTTTTATGAATAGACTGAGGTTTTTCATTATTTTACAGATCTAGAATTTAACATTCCAGCTAATTTTTCAACATTTGGCCTGGAGTCATATTTTTTTACTTATCTTATTCTGTATAATTTAAAATGCTCACATATCAACAGATATTTCATACTACAAAATGGACATATTCTATCTTCATAATTCATCCTATTGCGGCGGCCTCTACTCCACCTAGCCGCATCAGGGAATCGTTTTGATAAGTAGCGTTCGCAAGTTCCGCAATTTGATATATAAACATTGATACGGCAAAACCAAACCTCACACACACACACACACACGCGCACACACACGCACGCACACACACACACACCGACCGGCGCATCCATAACTTTTTTTTTTGGGGGGAGGGTGATTTTTTTTAACCCCCCTCCCCCCCCCCCAATCAAATCCTAACCCTTTGTATAAACATACGCAGCACACTCACACACATTTATATATTCAGTTTATCGATTATTATAATTATTATTATAATACATTTGTTTACAGTGGAAATATACGTTCCGTAGAATTCAGTTATATTTGAATTTAAACATATGTTCCCCCCCTCCCCCTAAATAGAAACAGTCACCAGTTAAAATAACTTACATGACAAGTGACATTTTTATAATGTCATCACAATGTCACGATTCAATGCCTATCTAAAGCATCTGTTTCAAACAAAAAGAAAACTTTCAAAAAGTCGAACTATGCCGGCTTTAGAATTCCAGTGATTCGATTGTGGTCTATGAGGCCCTGGGGGCAGATTGATACAATTTACTTAAACTGGTGCGAAAGGCGCTGCAGTGCGTTCCACTTAATGCTGATGAGATGATTTTTTTTTTATCTCTATATTTCCAAATAGGTTTTGTTGACTCTAGGCTTAGTGGTGGAAAGGGGGGGGGCATAGAGTGGTGTTGCTGCGTTGTCTTACGCACGTGCTTCTCACGCTATTGTTTCCTTTATCTTCAAATCATACATTCCCTCCTCCCCCCCTCGCTTTCGTGTTTGAACTTTCCAGTGCCTGACATCCTGGACGCTGTTCTCATCGCTGTTTCTCATCACTTGGACATCTCCTGAAGTCTAATGGACAAGTACACAGCCGAACGTGGCTCTCGTCTTTCCCGCCCTCAATAAGCGTCTCGGCCAGTGTACGACCTGCTCATCGTGTCCTTGCATCGTTTCCTTTTGTTACTGGTAGTGTCCCTTGTAGGAAGAGCTTCGCAAGTCCCGATGATGTGAGTGAAATGACCTAAATTGTGTGGGAAAGGGTTTTCGATGTGTGTGTGTGAGGGTTCGCTAAATAGATTGGTGTTGTGTATATTTTTATTTCACTACACCTCCTCCTCCTCTTCGGCTGAATGGTGAACATCCTGGAACGAAATATTCACCGACATAGACTCATGACTTCCTAGTCTTTTTAAAAAGCTTATATCAACTCTGTCTTTAAGACTCATGACTTCCTAGTCTTTTTACAAAGCTTATATCAACTCTGTCTTTCTGTCTGTCTGGTAAAAAAAAAAGTGCACGTTATTTCTCCCACACCTATTCTCGGATCAAGCTGAAACTTCGCACTATTATTCATTGACATAGACAAGACATGAATCAATAAAAAAAAAAGTAACCAATAGGACAATTAATTAATTAATTTTCTATAATATTGGACATATTTTAAGCAGAAATGTAAAAGTCCTTGAAGAGTTCGTAAATAGATATGCGGGTCACGGAGAAACAGAAAGTTCTAACTGTGATTGGTGTTCGATGTCAGTAGTGTTTGTCGTTGTAGTATTTATTGCGACGGATTGAGTTTGAAGAGATTTGACTCGTGGAAAAACAATTGTATTCTACGCTCTGTATCTTCAGTGTGTTTATATAGAGACACTCTCAGCCTGTGGGTGGTATGTGACTTTGGAAGACAAAAAGTCTAATCGATAGTCTGAACAACCCAACGCTCAAAAATAAAGCTCATGACATCTTGTGGCTCAAGAAAAACAACTCGTCTGGGTTTAAACCCAACTCGTCTAGGTTTAAACAAAGGCTTATGTTTAAACCTAACTTGTCTAGGTTTAAATCTAACTCGTCTAGGTTCAAAACACAACTAGTCTAGGTTTAAATATAACTCGTATCGGTTAAAATATTTCAAATGGCACATTTGGAGAAAGTTTACGAGTGCTTAGTTCAAACTTGAGCTCGACAAAGACTGTCCTCGCCTTAACTCTCGTCCATTATATGGGGACGTCTCCTTTACCACGCCTCCTACAAAAAAGGCGCCCAATGAGGACCCCATTGTAGATACGAACTTGTGGCGCCGACACCGGCGATATTGTCTACGCCTATGTTTAGTTTTAAAATGACTGCCGAAGACCCGTAGAGATAAAATGAGAATGTGGGTACTGATCGATTCTTTGTTAGGATAATGTGCTCTGTCTGACCAGAAGTCTCCAATAAACTCTGCCATCGATTCATCGTACGTACTTCACGACCTGGACAGTATATTGACACTTACTTAAGAGACGCGAGGACACAAAGAGAGCGGGAATAGTGAAAGCGGGAAAGTTTCAGGGCGGGACAGTGATCTAGCGGAAGATTATATGAGAGAGAGAGAGAGAGAGAGAGAGAGAGAGGGAGGGGGGAGTTCCTCGGCGACAAAAAGCGAAAAAAAAACGGTAACGGTTTTTGTATTGCGTCACAAGTTATTAAAAACAAAAATAAACACAAAACTTAATACGATTACAACATATAGTTTCGACAGAGGCGGCGCGCTGCGGGATACAATGAACATAAACATTGAAGGCGAGCCAAATAATTCCTTCTTCTTTTTTTTTAAAGCAGATTTTGACAACCCCCCCCCCCCCGAAAAAAATATATTTAAGTTTTTTAACTGGTCTGCGAGTGTCCAGGTCTGACACATGACCACAGAAAATTAGCTACTGGTCATATACTTGTGTTTATATTCTGCTAAGTTTTTGTCATTTGAATATTTGCTACACGCTTGGTCTGCAGCAGACATTTCTTTGATTCACCTACTTTCAACTGTCAGTCATTTTGGGTCATTGGGCACCATACACGATCTGTAGATCAGTTCCTTCCATTCCTCTCTATTATTTGCCTGAGTCGCTTTCAATAGCAGGCCTGTCCATTCTTCCCTTCATTTCTTTGGTCTGCCTCTCTTTCTTTTCCCTGGTTCTGTTTCTTGCATAAAGGTCTTTGCGAGGATTGTTGATCTTGTGATATGGCCGTACAAACTTGGCTTGCTTTGTTTGTTTTTTTACAACGGCTAGAGGGTTATCATTGGGGCATATCATCATTGTGATCCTGTTTTGGATTTCCTTGTGATGCTGTCCTTGTAGATGATACCCATAATCCTTTTGTATCATCTCGATTTCCTGGCTAGAATCCTTCTGTATCATCTTAATTTCATGGCTGGGATTTTTCTTTCTAATTCTGCATTCAAGAAAGTCGCCCTGACCAAGGAGCGCATTTTTTTTTTCAAGAGCAACTGTAGCGTAAACATACAACTGTACACATTGGCGAAACAGAGCCACGCCGTCTATGTCACGTGTCACGATTTATTGCGCAGAAGAAAGAAATAAAATCATGTTCTAAATATACGTTTCCCATTGGAGAGTTTTATTTATGACGAAAGACTATAAATAGCTAGTTTGTTTTGTGTGTATCCGGTGGACATAGTAAAGCAAGTATTTTTGTAAAGGTATATACCATAGACATATATACATACTCATTTCTGCACATATACCATAGACATATATACATACTCATTTCTGCACATATACCATAGACATATACATACTCATTTCTGCACACTCATGAGCACTGAAGAATCAAATTTTCTTTAAACTTTTCCGTTGAGACAATTTTTTTTCTGTTCCATAGGTGGCAACATTTAAGTTCAGTATACCTCCCTCAACAAACACTTGAATTTGTCCTTGTTATTCCACAATAAATACATAAAGACAATCCTTGTTTTACATTTACCTTTACCTTTACCTATCCCTTAGTCTGTTGGACCGTTCGGGCACCAAGCAAGATTTGTCGACCGTCTTTCTTCATTACTCCCTGTCTTTATACATGTTTAAAGACGAGTTTATTGTTTCCAGATCTATGCCACCCGCTCCCCACCACTCCCCACCGTTTAGGAGCCCCCCCCCTTAAATTATACATCTTTGTGCGTCCAGTGCGTCCAGTGTGTCCAGTGTGTCTTAACTCTAGTCTCGCTCGACGACGTTGCTAATAGCAAATCAATAGAAGTAAACAAACTCGTTTGAACTCCATTACATCCAGAGAAACTACATGTAGGGAGGGGTAAACACGAGATGGGGGGGGGTGCAACTAGATAGTGTCTCAACAAATACACAATCATCGGCTTCCAAAGGGTCTCAAGTCAAACCTCTTGTCTCAGGTTTAAATAGTTTTAATGGACACCTGATTATTTTTAGACTGCTGGCGACATGACCTCCTTGTTGTTATTTTGGCCACTGAAACTGCCTTTAGAACATTAAATTTCATGACTAATTTTACTTTTTTTTTTTAGTCATTATGTCACGTGTAATCAAGAAGAGTAAACGCCCCTGTCAACCGATAAGAACCAACGTTTGCGTGTAAAAAAAAAAAAGTCATTAATTAAGAGAAGAAAAAAAAATGGTCAGCTAAATCAGGATTGCAGGATGAACGCATTTTATTTTCAGAATCATTGTTATGGTTGTTACCATGGCAACGTTGGAGGAAATAAATGAAAGCAGAGACTGTAAAAAAAGGAACGGAAAAATTACACCTTCTACTCTGGTGTTTTTTTTTTTTTTTTTGTGGACACATTACGTTATTACTTCATGACCTGAATTAATAAAACAAATTTTTATGAACTATTGTGGGGGAGGGGGGGGGAGTTTGTCTTTTAAATAGCGAGACTTTTGTTGACAATTTAAAGCCCTCGGAGCGTAGAACGGATTAAGATGGAAACGCTGACATGCAGGGGGTATAGACAAGCATACAGGATAGAGCGCCCGGATCGATGACATACGATTGAAGAAGCGGGAGAAAAAAAAATCCTGTGATCGATAACTCGCCGTTACCTCCCCCCCCCCTCCCCAAAATGATCCAGTGGATTTCTGTATTCCTCCCCACTCCCTCTTTATACGAGAAATAAAAAAAAACCCAAACAGGAATGAAGCAAGACCACGTGAGAAAGGCGAAGCTCTAGGGCTCATTCTGTGCAGCAGTTCTTTGCTTCGTTGGCTCTGGGGGGAATCACTTAGAATCATTACTTCCCTTGGACTGATAGAATCGAACTACATTTTGGTAGTTCACGTTTCTTGTGTCTCTGGTTAGTTCTTTGGGGGTGCTACGGTTCATTGAACCTGCCGCCGCGGTTGGACGTTGTACCAATAAGAACTAAGCTTTTCTCAGAAGTTAAAACGTCTTCAAAACATAATCATTTATACAGCACAATATTTATCAACTTCTTTTTGCGATTAATAAAAAAAAAATCGATAATCATTTTATTTTTCATTATTGTAACGTTTTGCGTTTTAAAGTGTAACCTTAACATTCTAAAACATAACATTCTAAAACAACAACAAAAAAACGTGTTTTTTTTAATCACATGCTTGTTTCAAATATAACAATAGGTCACGGAGATTTGATGACAACGGAAAATATTGTTCCTGGTCCTAGCGAACGTGACACTGTATAAATATATAAATGTGATCAGTGTGATCTATAAATGTGATCAGTGTGATCTATACATGTGATCAGTGTGATCTATAAATGTGATTTTTTTCAGGACATAGTTCAGAGTCGAACTCGTGGTGAACGGACATTTTGTTGTGGCTCTACTTTTTTTTTTTGGCACTGCACTATTTGCGTAGCAATAAACTAATCGATAACCAGTCATCATTGATCCAGTGATTACTACGACCTTTCACCTTGTAAGTACTGTTACTGTATAATTACGGAAACCTCATTTATTTACAGTCATATATCAAGTGACTCATTGAATTTCATTTTTTTTAAGGATTTTTTTCTAAAAATAATAAGTAAATGAGACTTAAAAAAAAATAATCTGATTGTTTTGTTCGATGTTAGGTTTGTTTCGTAATCAATTACTTCATGTACTTTTACTTTTAATTTTAGAATACATGTATTTTTAAGCATGTCTGTTGTATGTGTGTCTGTTAATGTATGTATGTCTGTTGTATGTATGCTTGTTGTAAGCTAGTATGTGCGTGTTGCCAACGCTTTAGACTATTCAACATAGGCTTTCAATTCTGAGACTTGATCATGTGACTCATGACTTTAAGCGATGTGCAAGACATGCTTAGAATTAGCGACTGTCGTTTGACACAGGTGCAGTTCACTGAAGGCTAGGCTCACATCGACAAACACGACATCCGTGGCAAGAGACTTTAAAAATGTTTCAGGGTTCATCTGGTTTTTTTTTAAAGGAAATTTCACGGTTCAACTGTTTTAAAAGATATTTCTTGGATCATCTGCATTTAAAGATGTGTTTTGGTTCATTTATATTTAAAAATGTTTCTTGGTTCATTTATCTTCAAAAATGTTTCTTGGTTCATTTATCTTCAAAAATGTTTCTTGGTTCATTTATCTTCAAAAATGTTTCTTGGTTCATTTATCTTTAAAAATGTTTCTTGGTTCATTTATCTTTAAAAATGTTTCTTGGTTCATTTATCTTCAAAAATGTTTCTTGGTTCATTTATCTTCAAAAATGTTTCTTGGTTCATTTATCTTCAAAAATGTGTCTTGGTTCGACAGACTTTTTGTTTTCATTTTTCCAGACACTTCTTCGGCTTCCATTACTTATTGTTCTGCTGTATTTGAACAGTGTGGACATATACCTCTCTACGCTATAAACATAAGTTTTGACAATTGCTCAGTGTTTACATCAGAGCTGGACATCGCCCGGCCATCAACAGATAAAAAAACCGATGAGGCGATGTTCCGAAAATCGTGTCACCGTCAGTAAAGTTTGAGAAGGGCTAGGACGCAGCACGACTCAAAAGTTAAAGAGCTAAGATTCATTATAATTACTATAATGATCTTTTTTCTTGTCACTTTTTGGAGCCTAAGATAAGCATTCTGTTTCCCTAGTCATTCTAGGAAGACGTCTTCTAGAAATACCAAATCGTTGTCTGCTGTTAGACTCCTAGTGTCCGAAAGTTACCCAAGAATCTTTTCATCTATGCAGGAATCATTTCACTTAGCCTTAGTTGAAGGTTTCGTGAGGTCTTTAATCAACACATCAGCTCGATTCGGGATTGGAACTCGAGCCCATTTATAGACAGCCAAGCGGTATATGCTCCTCAGCCACCCATCCTACATATATCAAAAAAAAATGTTTGGCCAGGACGCCATTTTGTTATTTAGTTTTCGAAAGTCACGTGAAAGCATGTGTCAGTGGTTGCCTTTGACATCGAAAGTTGTTTTGCTACAATTTTTTTCTGTTTAAACGACTAAATGATTGTGGTAAAGGTATATATAGCTAATAAGGGCCTATGAGAGCTAAAAATAAACTTGGAAATAATTAGAATCCAGATATTTCAAGAAGCGTTCTTGGGCTGCAGAGTAGAAAGAGGTGCAGAAATCAAAACTGCTTTTCACATTTATTGTGCTACATTCCACCAATTTGATTGTGGATTTGTTGTTTAAATTGATTTATAATGTGGTTTTATTTTTGAAGTATCTTATCAACTCTGTTTTAATACCCTTTATTATTTTTAAATAAGTCGTAGGCTGAGAGTCTGACACCACTTCCATTTCGCACATATTTTGTGATATAAACAGAAGAGCTTGGACGATACCGACTACTCAGCATAAACAAACAATATCGGAGCAAAACAAACAAAAAAGCAATATGCCATTTTAAAAGCCTATAGCTTATCAACAATTCTGTTATTTAGTACACGGGACTTACCAAAAATAAAATGCATCATATTATGAATGGCTTTATCGCCATGAATGCTTGTCGAACCATCCATTAATGAGATCCTAGTGTGGTCTAATCATAGTCTAATCACTCTAATGGATGGCTCAGTGACATTAAGTTTAAGGCCCCTTTCGAATAATTTCTTTAAAATTTTAATGATAGTTTACCTTCATGAATTCTAAGTGTATTGTCAGGGTTACTAGAGGAAATCATCAATCAAATATATCTGTTTATTTCATGAAACAAAAAAGGTTAACAAATAATGAAATGATCATTACAAGACATAACGAGTCAAAGCGTTCACTAAAAAGAGAAGACCACATTTCATGGTCTTTTTCTTTCATTTCAAACTTCTCCTAAGTATTGGATTGAAGCAGAGGCGGCCCTAGAAGTGCACGGGGCCCTGGCCGAGTATCAAATCATTGCCACGTATATCTGTATGATGGGCTAACGGTGTCTAAAATTCTTTATCGCGGGTCTCCCAAAGGCGATGGGGCCTGGGGCCTCTGACGTACATTTCTCTCCCATTATGTACTGTACATGCTGTCCAATCGGTCAGAGAACATCAAATGTGTACGCTTGTCCGGAATCTGGTATAATATCCAAAAATAGATCTCGAAATTTTAAGCCATCTCACTCTGTGTGTGTCTCTCTCTCATAATTAGTTTTTATTTTGTTTCACACGCGCGCGGCCGCGCACACTCGCACAATTGTTTCCGTAATTGACGCTAAGCAAGATTAGACCATGTACGTGTGTACACCGCGTTTTACACGATTGTCGTTGGGTGAGTGGGTTGGTGGGTAGAAGGGGGAGGGGAGATGTGTCTGGGCGGCTGTGTGTGTGCGTGTGTGGGAGGGGTACATGGTTCCAAGCTCGCAACCGCGGGGACAAACAATCCAACGGGATGCCTATAAACGTTGCCATGGTAACCACGACTGGGCCAGTCGGTTCGAACTTGACCAGCGCATTGGCTTTCCGTAGTAAAGAGAGAGAGAAGGGGGGGCGGAGAGAGAAACGGAATGGGAGGGTGAGAAGACTGACGAGTGGAGTAAGGAGGAAGGAGGGAAAAAATGTTGAGACATGACGTCAAAGTTTGGATTGTGATGTTGAGTCAGGACGAGAGGAGGGGGGGGGCGGCGGATAGAGACCCCCCCCCTCCCCCGAGTCCTTTTGTAGTTCTAGATACCCCCCCCCCAACCATCTTCTATTATTTTCATGGATTTGTTGGTTAAGCCTCCCGCTCGAGTTAACAAATAGATGCTTACCGTAACGACTCTTAAGTTCTATAATCCATCCTTCTGTTCTCAACTAGCCGCCTGGCTCTGTTGGAGAGAGAGAGAGAGAAAGAGAGAGAGAGAGAGAGAGAGAGAGAGAGAGAAAGCATCTTTGAAAATAAATTGATATTCATTATGCCAGTGTGCTTCTCCCGCGTTAGTAGGCTGACAAGCTACTTGGCCAGTATGATCGCAGAGGTCGACTTCTGGGTGGTAAATTGTGCGGGCTGACGATACACTACTGATCCAAAACATTCACTGACCATAAATACTTTCGAGAAAGAGACAGAGAAACAAAAAAATGGGTTCCTAGTGCTGCCTTCATTGATGTAATCATGTATTTACCACTTCACGTGTGAATTTGTTCAGATGGAATGACCTTTTGGATCAATTTCTAACGGGGGTACCCTCCCCCTTCCCGAAACTTGCCCCAGGTGAAAACAAAATTACATACTAACTAGATTTTTATTGGGTACCTGACATCGGAAAAGTAAAGGCGGTTGGTCGTTGTCCTGTCCACACGAAACCCTCGCCACAGAAAATGACGACCTTTACATCATCTGCCCTACAGACCGCAAGGTCTGAAAGGGGAACTTTACTTTTTACTACTAGATTTTTTCTCGTAAAAAAAAAAAAGGAAATATTTTGTTTAAAATATAAGTAACTAGTATAACAAAAAGTACTTTATTTAGTAACACAAATTTTAAAAACAAAATTAACAAAACATTGAAATCGTTTGCATAAATATATAAAGGACATTGTAGTTTTGTTTCATTCTTACTGAGCAGGCGGTTATGTCTTTTATACTATGAATTGTGAAACGTACTAAAAATGGTATATTTCTGAGAAAAAATAGCTTACATAGTTGATTTTAAAATTAAAATTTTTCGCTTTAAGAAAAGAAAATAAGTAATCTTTTGCATCTTTGAAAGATCTAAAATATCATGATATTGGATTTTCAATCTTTTCCAGTTTATGAAATCTAAACGGGTCGGACGAATGGATGGACAGACAGACTACACAAAAATGATGTCGGTTATTCCCCTTTTGGGTGCCGCTAAAAAAACCAACGACTCAATATGACTGTCCACTAACGTACAATTAATATCTGTGTGTATGTATGTGTGTGTGTGTGTGTGTGTACATGTTGATAACAGTACACTGTCTAAAAATTTCTGGACTGTGTCCAGGTCATAAACATCACGTGACAGATACTGCACATTAACACTGTATTTTACTTTGAAAAATAAAACAACAAAAAGCCCCCCTCCTCTGCTATCAAGGTATCAAGTCCCTTCTAAAGCCTGGCACTATTAAAATAGCTCACCCCTTCATCACCTACGTTTGGATTGGCGACGGATAACTTCCGGCTACGCCCACACTATTGGACTCTTTGAGTGTTACCCTCCTCCACTTCTGGACGTGTTACCCTTTCCGCCCCACCCCCCGCCCCGTCTCTCACCCGCCATCATAAATTCATTTCAGTCATTTGCAAAGTTCGAACCAATGTTTGGTATCGAAGCCTTAAAAAAAAAAATCAATCGCCAAGTTGAAATAGGATTCTAGCTATGGTCACGTGATATTGATCTCAAGCAGCATTTGATTTTGATTTGTTATCATTCAAAGGACATACAAATTACACATTTCAAAAGACATTTATTTAACAAAAAAACAACACATTGGTCAATTACGAAGTCCTCCACTTGGTCAGACCACGTTGTACGTGAGAGTTGTTTCGTTGTAAGTTTTAGATTGAAAGCTGTCAGCTCGTCTTTCGGAATTTCTTTTCTTTTTACCCTTCAATCTGACATATAAACAATAGATATACATGTAAATGTAAATGTAAATGTAAATGTAAATGTAAATGTAAATGTAAATGTAAATGTAAATGTAAATGTAAATGTAAATGTAAATGTAAATGTAAATGTAAATGTAAATGTAAATGTAAATGTAAATGTAAATGTAAATGTAAATGTAAATGTAAATGTAAATGTAAATGTAAATGTAAATGTAAATGTAAATGTAAATGTAAATGTAAATGTAAATGTAAATATATAAGGCTTTACTTCGAGCCCGAAAATTCATGAAGAGTTCGATATTTCACTTGGCTACGTAGCCCCAGCTGCGACCTACATATTTTGCCACATCCAGCGCAGACGGTGGTCGATTTAGATTCTCTTTTCACTCTCTTGTTGTCTGCGAGGCAATTGTATTGCTGGATAAACTGACCTGGATGGGCTGCCTGGTCGTGAGTGGGCAAGTGGTGAGGGAGTCTGACATAGATAAAAACACTATCGACGTTATCAAAGCCTTAAACCAAAATGCGAATCGCTCAGTACTTCTGAACAACCGGATTGGAGAAGGTTTTAGGACATCCGCAGGAGTGTTTGACATGCTTCGAGGGCTGCCATACCCCGATGACGGTGTTGAACCAAATCCAACAGGACAGATGCTGCACACGGATGTCCAAATATTAGAAGTTGACTCTCATTGAGGTACCCAGGGTATAACATAACATGAGATGCGCCCAATGCAAAATGGATTGCGTGGAGCCCAGTCTGGGCAGGGATAAGCATAGAGTCAATGAAAGCGCGGGGCCCACTGCGGCCGCATAGGTTGCAGTGGTCTAAGGCCGGCCCTGAGATGGAGGATCAATACAAGAAATAAAAATCCGTTTAAACTTTGAATCCGCTGTCATTAGGAAACTGGAAAATCTGAAAGTGTTATATCCGCGTCCAAAAAAAAATTAAAACTGTATTCTTCGTTACCATATTGTCCAGTATGTTTGAGAAAGTTGAACTATGAGGGTGAAAGAAGAATTCAAGCCTTTGAGATAAAATACTACAGAGAAATGTTGCCTATCAGATATCAAGAACAGAAAAACGAGTGTGCACTTTTACAAGTTAACACTCTGGCTGTCAAAAGGAGGAGCTCCTCAATAATGTGACGAGACGAAGGCTGAGCTGGTTTGGTCCTACTGGAAGACCTAACGCACTGTCAAATGTTATCTGTCAAGGCACAGAGTGAGCACGAAGAAAAGGTTGTCCAAAAATAAATAAAGGCTGGGATTTACATACGCCTTCTGCCACTGAGTCTGTAGATAGATCAAGGAGATATTTAGTGGACCAGAAATGGAACAAGCCGCCATTAGTTTTGTGTTCATCCGCCCCGTTCTGATTTCATAAAACTAGAAATGTTATTACAAATCTCATTTCATCATGTTTTGCAGCTTTGCACAATCTAGGTCAACGGCTTCATTTTCTTTTCTGAAAGTGAATCATTTAATTTTAATTTAAAATTTAAAATATGTTAGCCGTTTTTTGATTTAATTTTTAATGGGGGAAAGTCTTTATATATTTAATTTGAATATCCCCTTGGTTCTCTTTAAGATTCAGAGCACCTGATATCGAAGTTATCCCCTTTATTCTAAAATTAACGTGTAGAACACCAGATATGTAAGTAAACATTGCTAGAGAAATTATGTAACCTTTGTGTGGTCTCAGCCGTACACAACACCAAGGGTGTTATAGAAAAATAGATTTAAAAAAAAAAAAGAAACAAAAAACAGAAACAGTTCATGTTCGACATCATTAGACATTAACGAGGGGAATTCACTTTTGGCTAAACAAAGTCTACTGCGAAGCGGTTGTCCCCCGTTGTTGTCGTCGTTAATAATAGATGTTGGTAGTTAACCCTCCTTCCCCCGATCGACAAAACGTGTCACAGGATGAGGTGGCGAAACAGACGATACAAAGGAAAGCTGTCAGGCGGGAAAATAGAAGGTCACTGGCATGCTGAAAATAGAAGGTCACTGACATGCAGATGTTGCCAGCAAATAAGGTGGTTAATATTCCCCCCCCCCCCACCCTCTAGGGAATAGGCGAAGCTAGTATTTAGGGTCGATTCTTAATTCACGTCGTTTATCAGATGAATTAGGAATTAGTTATTTGTTTCGTAAACTGGTGAAGTTTTGACTTCGAGACAATGAGGGGACTAGTAAAAACAAGACTCGGGTTTGAGGGAGAATAGCGAAATGTAAACAGAGTACTTTTGACGGCTTTAGAGAGAGGCAGTTTATTATGAACGTAGAGATTTTAGTTTGATCACATTCGACAGTTCCCTTCGTTAGTATTTAAACTTCTTGTTCAACATTCACTATAACATTCACTATAACTACTATCAACGTCGACTACCTTCTTGTTATTGAAGTTCTTGATTTGAGTGTTACCTCCGTATGACTTAGCTGCATAAGACAAAGTGTGGAAGCGCCTAACAGTATGAAGAAAGAATCTTAAAAGTGTGAAAATGTTTACATTGTTATTAAGCGATCTGGGATGAGTACAGCGAGCTTTATCTTGTTGTTTATTTTTTTTTTGTTTAGACTTTAAATCATATATACTGTTACGAATCTCACTATCCAGGCTCTCTGCAAACTGCACCATACACCACCAACTTAAAGAACTTGACAACTCAGGGCTCCAAAGTAACGTAACACTTTAATAGTTGAAGAAATAACAGCCAATACTGTACAATTGGCAGCACGTAACACAAGACCGTACAAATACCTCTTCGATAACACCGTTCCGCCGTATCAACTCTTGCACTAGCCTCTCCGTCTCGTTCCGGGCTTTCACTGGGTTCAACAGTTCAGGACTGACTTCACACACTAGGCTCGTTGTGTCGGACTCGATCACAGACCAAGATCAAGACGCCGTTCGTCTCAACTGTACTTGATAGTACTCCGCACTGAACCGTCGTAATGCTCCGTACAGAACCACACCGCTGAACTGTGCTGTAGTCGACCGGACTGTAGTGAACCGGGCTCTGAACCCCTGCCGTGAACCTTGCTGTATTGAGCCCCTTTTCTCGACTGTCTTGACTGCGACACCTCCGCTCTTTATATAGGGTCCTTACTGGCCTTCTCGAACCGGACAGAACGCCGCTCGACGTTTCTAGGTGGTCAGATGATTACAACTCTCGTGACGCTCATGAGCTCTGTTCACGACGGCGATCCTTCCCGAACCGTCCTGTTGATACTCGACTCGGTTGACCGTCGTAGCTCGTCATGGTTGACCGCTCGTCTAGCGCTGGCCTGGGGCAAATTGCGTCGGCTGACTACACTCACACCACTATCCCCATCTGTGCCACCACCAAGTTTATAACAATACAATAAAGGCATACATCCGTATCAATGACGTTATCAATGGACCCTAAACTACTGCTTGTGGGAGTGAGTAAGCATCTCTGAAATGAGTACCTTTGTGATTACTTCTGAAGTTTTTGTGAGAACCTTTCCTTTGCGTTCAACCGAGGTTTCAAGCTTGAAAATAAACACTATTTCTTTTTTTCCATTGACCTAAGTAGCTGACTAAAACTTCCGAGTTTTTTTTTTATTTCTCCTTGTCCTGAGGATCGTACGCATTTCATTTTCTTTTCTTTTTTAGAGGTGCCATTATTTCGCGACCACATTTCTTTAGATCTCTTTCTCTTCTTTTTCTCAATGTATGTACTCTAATGCTTAAAGAACGTAAACGTGATCTTAAAAGTGTAAAAACAAAGGGCAGATTTCTGGGATTAACTTTTAGTCTGGAAATTTCATTAAAACAAAAACTATTGTTAATTGCCTTAAAAAAAACAAAAACATTAAAACCCGCCATATTTTGTTCTGGTCATGTGATAAACAATTTGTCACATAACACTGACGCCTACCCCTACACCGCCCTTTTTTTTTTCACGCAATTTTTGTTCCTGTTTTAAGCTGTTAAATTGTACGTGCTTGGAAGTTCGTGGTATTAAGTTCTTGACTATAACGGAAGTCTAAAGAGTATAGTAGATTCACTCGTACATAATCCTCGGTTAATGCGTGTCCACTGGACTATTAGTTTTAGGGGATATTCATCTCTTGCGGCGCTAAAGCGAGGCTAATATCCTACTGTTTATCCCCTCCAACGGTTGACATAGCACCGGGAGGCCCGACGCCCTCGTTTAGCAATCATACCTCCCTGCTCCCTGTTAACTCACCCCCCGACACAACTGGACAGGGCTTTGATTGGGTATTGGCTGCATGAGGCCAGCCTTATCTAATGACGATCTATGCACATAATCTCAGAAACACCCCCCCTCCCAAACATTGCCCCAACCTTCCCCCTCCCGACTCACGTCGGACAGGCCAATATAAACAGGATCGATGGGTGTGAGTACTCCGGCTCGTCGGTCTGAGTGTTTAAGACTGTCGCTGCAAAGGGCTATAGCGATTCTCCTTTTTTTTTTCTTCTCGGTCTTTAGCTTACATCCTCATAAGCTCATATACTCGATTACACCCACATAAGCAAATTTATTCGATTACATCCACATAAGCTAATATATTCGATTACATCCACATAAGCTAATATATTCGATTACATCCGCATAAGCTAATATATTCGATTACATCCGCATAAGCTAATATATTCGATTACATCCGCATAAGCTCATATATTCGATTACATCCACATTAGCTCATATATTCCATTGCCGGAAAAAAAAAAGAAAGTCGATCTATCAATAAATATTTGACACTCCATTTGCAGGATAAAGAAATTAATCTATTAATGAATTAAAATCAGAAAAACAGAACTGGTGCTTTAGATTCTGTTTAATATAAATATTTACATTTCTTTGTAAGGGAAAAAATATTTCAAGTTTTGTTTACGGTTCTGTAATAATCATGCAAATTTTAATTTAGCATCTCGGAAAACTGTTTTGACTCCAAGCCGTAAATGTCAAGGTCATACTGTACGTTTCGTCAGCATCCAATTAACGCTGTACGGAATGTGAGCGCTCTACGTGCGCTGTCTAAATGAAGCTGCATTTGCACTTTTTTATTTTTATTTATTTCGTTGCTAGGGAAGCGCCTAGTAAACATTCACTTAGGGTGGCCTCGCTTGGCAAATTTAACACAAGTTAAAAAGCAAGTAAATAGGTGGTGATCTTTTTTATAGAAGGCTTTATGGTATATATGCCATGTCTTTTGATTGAATTAATATTTTGAATTTCAGTTTGTGAGATGTTTCTTTCTCTGTGACGAAAGAAATATTTGAACACCAAGTGTTAGTTTTATTGTTGGACCAATAACAATTCAATCAAATCTCGTCTTAATCAAAAACCTCTATTGCCTTCTGTTTTTTTTTTTGTTGTTTTTTTCAAGGACGTAGAAATTATATGATGCTTAATCGAATGTCTTCAGGCGATTTCCCAGACCAGGCCGAGTGACGCTCTGCACAATAAGAATGCACCCTTAACTAATTTGAAATGAACTGCTGTAGTCGCATTGATTTCGCGTTGAACTTGAGTGTTTAGATACATTTCACCCTCGTCAGCGCTCTCGCCCACCTGGAGTCACGTGCTTCCCACGAGACAGATATGATGACGTCAGAAGAGGGGTTGGAATTAGCGAACTTTTATTAGTGAAGCTGTTTAGTTCCTAGATTTTTTCCCCTCTCTCTATTCCCTCTTCTCTCCATCTCTGTATAGTATTTTCCACTTTGTCTATTAATGTCTGTTTTCACTTTGATGATGTCTTCCACCGTTATGTTTTCACTTTGATGATGTCTTCCACCATTATGTTTTCACTTTGACGATGTCTTCCACCATTATGTTTTCACTTTGATGATGTCTTCCATCATTATGTTTTCACTTTGACGATGTCTTCCACCATTATGTTTTCACTTTGACGATGTCTTCCACCATTATGTTTTCACTTTGATGATGTCTTCCACCATTATGTTTTCACTTTGACGATGTCCACCGTTACTTTCTGTAATGCCATCTTTCTGGTTTATTTAAATTTTACAAAACTTGTATCCACTCTTTCTGTCTTACTATCTGTGTGTTAAAAAGTTTGTACACGTTATTTTTCCTACCCTCATTCTTGGATCAAGTTGAAACTTTGAACAATTGTTCATTAGCGTAGACAATATACGATCAATAAAAAAATATTAATCAATTAATCTATTAATTACTGGTTATTAATTATTTCGTTTGATACCAACAAGGGAAATTGATCCTTCATCATTATTTTTCCCACACCCACGCTCAGCTCAAGTTGAAACTTTAAACAATTTTTTAACAAAACATGAATCAATTAAAGGATTAACCAATTACTTAGTTAATCATAATAATTATTTACTTGGATATAAAATAAGGGAAAGAACTCCTACGTTCTTGAGAGATATAGTTGTAAATGCCAGATTCTCCCCTTTGATAAGCTTTGTTTATTAAAAAAGGATTTTATATATTTTGCATATTTAAAATTTGATCACGTAACAAAACAAAAATGTTTAAAAATTTTTTTATTCAAACCAGGGGCGTCGCTCTTGAAGGCTGTTTGGGAGAGTGGAAATAGTTTTTCTGTCACTTCTGCCTCTATAGGCCCAACACAGATAATTCACTATCGAAAACAGATACAAATCATATATCCCATTATCGACTAAAAACATCTACCAATGGTTTGGTTTAGCACAATATTCCATAACAAAACATGTACGAATGATATATTACATTATTCACTAACAAAACATAAAATGATATCACAAAATATAAAGAAATGATATCACGGTAAAATTGCGTGCTAAGATTTATTTATTTTATTACGCAAAACTTTTCAAAAACTGTACTTGAAGAATTCACCATGTTTGTTTCTATTATAATACTACAAACAGAGCATTGTCTTCTATTCCGAAGTTTAAAGATGAGTGCCTCGTTTCACGTGACTGCGTTGGCCCAGTTGTGACGTGTACATTTTGATATCTGATGCAGACAAAGCCATTGTCCTCAGAGAGTCTATTAAGTTTTTGTTTTTTTTAAAGATGGAAGCTTTAGATTGTTTTTTGTTTCTCTGTAGGAATAAATATTTATTTATATTTCTTGGAGATTGCAACTTCTTTCTTATTTCGTGCATTGTAATTTTCCTCTCTCAAAATCAACTAATGACGGGTTGACTTAATTCCCAGTGGAACATAGGGCCTCCACAGCACTTCGCCATCAGTCTCTGTTCTGGGCAATTCCCCTCAGCTGGGTCCATGTCCATCCTGCTGTCTTTGCTCTGGTCTTCTCTTGAGTTTGCCAGTATAGAAAAGTCGAACATTGGGTCCTTCCAGTTGATGCGACAGAAAATCTTAGTTTTAAAATCCGATTTGTATGGGCCAGTGACATTGACCATTGGTTTAATAGAGATTTTCATCTACGGTGGGAAAACTATAAATAGTTAGTGGTGTATCTGTTGCAATATAAAGTGTCGATAAGCTCTGGTTTTCAAAGGCATGTGATACATTTTATGCTCGATTTAGCTCTGCAGAATCAAATGTTCTAACCTCTTCTGTTTCTAGCACAAAATAATTTCAATATAAATGAACGTATTGAAAAAACAGATTGGCAACTAACTAGCGGAAATAAAATACGATTTGATTCGAAGATCATCTGCCACGCAGTGAGATAGGGTTAAAATTAGAGCTCAATTTTGTTTTCTTCTTTTATTTAGTTGGCAACAGTTAGCGTCCTTGACATTGTTTAAAAAGAAAGTGTTGCTTTTTTTTTTCCATGAAAATCTCCAATAATAAAAGCCACATTGGAAGAGAGAAACAAAGCCATGAATGAAGAGAAGATGTTTAAGTACGAGCTCCTAGAGTGGCTGTGACTGTATGATGTCGTAGCTGAAACAGATCCCAGGATACTCTTACCTCCTCTAGTTCTATGTGATACCCCTAGGCTAGAGATATTGAACATCTGACTGTCTAGAACACTTAGTGCAATCAGGTCATGAGAAAATGTAGAAGCAATGCTTCTTTTTTTTTTTACAAAGCTTATATTAACTCACTCCCGTCTGTCTGTCTGTCGGTGTGGATTTTTTTTCCACATTTTTTTTTCCACTTCCCCATCTCTGATCAAGTTGAAATTTTGTAGAATTATTCATTGTCGATGACGACACATGAATCACTAAAAAAACATCAACAAATAGTTAATCGATTATAAAGGGGAGATAAACCTTGCAGTACTGAGTTATTGCAGTGATTGTGCAGTGCTTTCTCTTGTATAAAGTTTGTTTTTTTCCCCTTGAAACCACGTCTGTCTAGCCCTCGCTTGAACCTCGTCCGTCTCTTCATCCCATGCTCTCTCGTTCCTGCAAGCTCGAGGCTCTAATGACGTCACAGTGTCTAGACTTCACCAGAGCTGGGAGACAGAAGAGAGTAGAGATACGTAAGAAAGATGATGGCAAAACGGCAGACTGCATTCAGCGCGTGCGTGCGTGTTTGTGGGAGCGTGAGTGTGTGTGTGTGTGTGAGTCTTTATGTGTGATTGTGTGTTTTCCTTCTTTAAATATTGGAAACATTGTTTCACCTCCAGTCCCCCCCAAGCCTCATTTCTTACAATATTGATTCCCTGTGCTCCTCAGAACTTAGTGGAAAAAAACGAGGGGCGGTCTATTATGTGAGCTTAGAGCCCTCGAATAAAATATATGCAAATGGGATCAATATTCTATTTGGTAGCTACGACTGCAGTACAGAAGAATAAAATATATATATATATATAACTTCAGTTGTTCTCAGGAATTTTTCCCCTTAGTTTTGTTCTCAGTTATTTCAAATCTCAATTTCTGAAAAAAAAAAAAAAACACGTCTTGTTATCGTTCTACGCAGAGCTCACAACAATGGCGGCCCTACTCCAGGACTACCGCGGCCCTCCTTAGGGCTTTACTGGCAAATTCTCTGACAGAGATGCTTTGACATCAGCTAGCAGAGGCGTCCTTATCAGTGCGTGGAGCCCTGGGCGAGTGTCATATTAGGGTCACGAATACTTGTACAATGGGCTGACGTTTGGCAAAAGATTCCGGTTATCACGGGGCCCCCATAAAGCGCAGGGCATGAGGTGGTTACCCCACACGCCACCCCCTAATGCCGCCTCTGCAACGAGATGTCAAACTTCCCTGTTTGTTGACCTCGTTGACTCCTCTACCAGGGCTGCCTTAAACCAAACCTAACTGATTGGTATAGTGTTGTGTGGGGGCGCAAGGATGATGCTACGTGCACAAAAACGCATTTAAGGTTTTAACCTTGTAGTGCTAAGACGTCATTGTTTTCTGACACAATAGTGCTAGTGTACTACAGCGCTCGTGTTTGATACTTGACAAGCGTCATAGTGCTAATGTGCTACAGCGCTTGTGTTTGATACTTTGACAGGCCTGATAGTGCTAATGTGCTATAGAGCTCGTGTTTGATACTTGACATGCGTCAAAGTGCTAATGGGTTATATAGCGCTCGCGTGTGATACTTGATAAAATTAATAGTGCTAATGTGCTACAGCGCTCGTGTTTGATACTTTGACATGCGACATAGAGCTTACGGGTTATATAGCGCTCGTGTTTGATACTTGACATGCGTCAAAGTGCTAATGGGTTATATAGCGCTCGCGTGTGATACTTGATGAACGTGATAGTGCTAATGTGCTATAGAGCTCGTGTTTGATACTTGACATGCGTCATAGAGCTTACGGGTTATATAGCGCTCGCGTGTGATACTTGATGAACGTGATAGTGCTAATGTGCTACAGCACTCGTGTTTGATACTTGACATGCGTCATAGAGCTTATGGGTTATATAGCGCTCACGTGTGATACTTGATGAACGTGATAGTGCTAATGTGCTATAAAACTCGTGTTTGATACTTGACATGCGTCATAGAGCTTATGGGTTATATAGCGCTCGCGTGTGATACTTGATGAACGTGATAGTGCTAATGTGCTATAAAACTCGTGTTTGATACATGACATGCGTCATAGAGCTTATGGGTTATATAGCGCTCGCGTGTGATACTTGATGAACGTGATAGTGCTAATGTGCTACAGCACTCGTGTTTGGTACTTGACAAGCGTGATGGTGCTAAACTTGCCTGAGGACAGTGGTGCTTAGAAGTAATAGCTCAATACTAAAATAGATAAGGATCGTGGAAGTAAGGAAATACCACAGACTGTACACATTACACAATAGCACAGTGTGTGGATATTACACAATAGCACAGTATGTGGATATTACGTAACAGCACAGTGTGTGGATATTACACAATAGCACAGTGTGTGGATATTACACAATAGAACAGTGTGTGGATATTACACAATAGCACAGTGTGTGGATATTACACAATAGCACAGTGTGTGGATATTACACAATAGCACAGTGTGTGGATATTACGCAATAGCACAGTGTGTTGATATTACACAATAGCACAGTGTGTGGCTATTACGCAATAGCACAGTGTGTGGATATTATACAATAGAACAGTGTGTGGATATTACACAATACTACAGTGTGGATGTCAATTTAATCCAAAGCCACGGTCTCCATTTTTCTATTTTTCAGTGATGGCCCTAACATTCTTTACCTTCAAGTACAGTTTTATCCCTTATTTATTTCTTGAAATAAAAATATTTAAATCTGCCTGCTATTTTGTCTTTATAAAAAGGTAAAAAAAAAGTTTCTGACAACATGAAGCCGTTTTTCTTCAAATAAATCATACATTCTCGTATCAGTGTTTTGTGGCATCATATTTTAGAATATGTTTAATGTCGTAAAATTTCAAACAGTTTTGTTTACTACAGTTTTTGGATTACATTCAAACGTCTAATGAGCTTTTTTTTTTTTTTTTTTAAAAGAGAGAAATAATATAACAATGATGGAATTCATTTCTGTCGTCTGCCCAGATTCAGCCGGAAGTAATCAATCTTCCATTAATGGACGTCTAGCTTACACAGCGTTAGCGTAATACCCTTAGCACTTTATAACCCAATCTAACAATACAGATTATAGTTTATAGTTCTTTATAGAGATTTTTTTTGTAGTACTCTTGCTCTCTTTTATACATTCTCTCTCTTTCTCTTTTTGACTGTACACACACTCTCGCTGAGCTTAACAGATTTCTTCTTTTCACACATTTATGACGCACTGTTGAATCATGTGACTCTTCTGTTTTGTGAGTACTGTTTGTTAGGACGAGATCCTCAAATGTGAAAATAAGGTTATAGAGTAGTTTTAAACCCATTTGTCGTCTGGTGTTTTTTTTTTCCTTGTTTGTTTCTATTAGGGGGGATGAGAGAGACTAGGGTTTGGTGTGGAGGCGGCGTTTATTGGTAAAATACAAGACTATTCCGTTTAATCGGATCACTTCCGGGCATGTTCATTTTGGTCCTAATAACCGGCTGGTTCGATTAAACGATCTTTGTGTTACAAGAATGATTTAATATTTTATGATTCGGTCCAAAAAAAAAAAAGCTGCTGGCTAGATGAAGAGGTCTTTCGCTAACCGATTAGACTAGATTAGCATCAGCATCAGAGATATCTTGGTTATTAACTCAGATGCACACATATATGTGATAACATACACGCGCCTCACACACGTTCCCACCTCACAGTTTATTGTGGGAGTAGCATACATTGTGGTGAAGGAAGACCCTAAAGAACATGGCGCCTCAGGGCAGACGTCAGCTGAAAAAAACAACAACCTCAAAACTAATTGAGAGATTGAGAAGAATTTTTGTATGTCTTGTTTGTTATGAAGACTTTCTGTTCCCTTCCATGGGGAACACAGCAATCAGGTGACTCTACTGGGAACTCTATCTTGTTCGTTATGAAGACTTTCTGTTCCCTTCCATTGGGGAACACTGCAATCAGGTGACTCTACTGGGAACTCTATCTTGTTCGTTATGAAGACTTTCTGTTCCCTTCCACGGGGCTATCAGGTGACCCTACTGGGAACTCTATCTTGTTCATTATGAAGACTTCCAGTTCCCTTCCACGGGGAACACATCTGTCCAATGTCTCTACCGAGAACTCTTTTGTCTTGTTCGATTATTGCTTAAAACCCCGCGGACTTAGCTAATCGCGTCACCTTTTAGGAGCTAGCATCGATCTCAAGTAATCCAGCTGTTATCGGATTCTCATCGATAGCTTGTCGATACGGAAGTATTGTGCAAACAGGACAAATTTATGGGAATTCCCGTGACGTCAAGACTTCTTGGTTACATGTATTTGTTTGTCCCAACTGTTATTGCTGTTGGATATTTGGCTTAAGAAAACAACAACAGAAACAATAATACCACATAATTTGAATTATGAATTGTGTGTATTATTATAGATCATATTACTGTGGTGACATGTAATTTGTAATGTTTTATTTGGTGTAATGCACAAATTGTAAGAACAATTTCCTTATGGATAATAAAGATTATTATTATTATTATTATTATATCAAAAGAAAATCCGCTGCCGAGGACAGACGCAGACGGCGAAAAGAAAATATAAATCGCCCACCTGCGGACAATGGTTAAGCTTGCCCTGGATGTGGCAAAATATGTAGGTCACAGTTGGGGCTGCGCAGCCACAGGATATACTGCATTCCTCACTAATCTTCGGACTCGAAGACAAGCTTTATTATTTTCATTATTATTATAGGCCTATCTGGCTATATAAATTTGAATCTAGACATTACTGTTTATTATTGTTTATAGATTTAATCTGTTTCTAAAATGGACTAGGAAGTAGATCTTCAACTCCGAAGGAACAGCATAAACTTGTAAAAAAAAAAACATTTACAAACAAACTAAATATAAATAAATAAATAATAAACAAAACCTTTTCTGTTCACTTCTGTGCCTGTCTTCTAAAAGGGTGGACCTCAAATGTGTGTCCAGTACTTTTGTTACGCCTTAGTTCGCCAAAATAGATCGCCTTTAACATGCGGTCACCCGCCCCCCCCCCCTCAAACTCGGGATAAGTGCCCCACCCAGCAAAGATACATTGTTTTCTAAAATCATCTTTGAATTTTCCCTCGAGCCACCATGAAATGTGGCCAGATTTAGCATTTACGTCATTTAATGTCATGCATGGAGGAACAATCTTCATGTAGTCTAGATATACACTTAGATTTTACTGGGACACGCGTTCCGACAGTATACCGAAATGTTAATGAAACCTTAGAAAAATTTATAGGCTACTTTTTTTTTTTTTGCTTTATTTTTTAAATGTATTTTTAAATACAAACTTTTAAAGTTTTTTTAAAAACACTTTCATTTGGTCATTTCGTATTAAAATTGACTTAGTATCACAACACTACAGTATCAAAGTCAAACAGCAGCATCTTAACATAACAACAGCACGGTATAACAGCTTCACAACAGCACAGTTTTACAACAGCAACTTACAACAACAACAGCAGATTATAAGAGCATCAGATCATAATTAGCGTCATATCTACAGAGACATCGACGCTGTTAAGTGCATGTTACCTCACTAGTCGTGACAGAAGTCTTACCTCACCTGCTGCAAATTACTGCAGAAAATATTTGTAGAATTTAAAGGAAATGTGTTGAAAAACATATGCACACTTAGAAGTACGTCTATATGTCTAGGTTTTTTTTTTTTTTTTTTTAACAAGGAATGGCATTCATGAACAATTTCTGAAATTTCGTTTCGTTCGGGTATTTAGACGATTGGTTTGGCTAAGACCGAAAAGTAACAGAAATGTGGAAAGAACACTTGTGCAGGTAGTGGAGAATAAGATCGATACAAGTCATTAGTCTGTCCTGCAAGATGGACGATAAGAGCTTTGAGTTTTTTTTCCTCCTCGTTTTCATGTCCAACGTATCGGAAATGAATGGAATGACCTTGTTTGCCTTAAAGGTCAAATTAAGCCGGGAGGGGGGGGTGTAGATTGCGTTCATGTATGAGAGAAACGTAGGGGAGTGTTAACTGTCCTCTTGATGGAGTGAGAGAGACAGAGAGAGGCAGAGAGAGGCAGAGAGACAGAGACAGAGAGACAAAGACAGAGAGACAAAGACAGTGAGACAGAGAGAGAGAGAGAGAGAGAGAGAGAGAGAGAGAGAGATGGATAGAAACAGACTATACGGACAAATCGTTTGATGGAAAGAAAGAAAGAGAGAGAATGCTGGAAGGGCAGAAAGAAGATTAGAGAGAGAGAAATTGCATCAAACCAGCTGAGCGTTCAATGGATATTGTGCAAAGGTGGTATAATTTTAGATAGAGTTAGACAGATAGACAGATAGACAGATAGACAGATAGACAGACAGATAGATAGATAGATAGATAGATAGATAGATAGATAGATAGATAGATAGATAGATAGATAGATAGATAGACAGACAGACAGACAGACAGACAGACAGACAGACTTGGCAGAGTTAAAGTGTCTAACATGCACGACTAGATTGACACATGTATACAAGTAGGAAGTTGTAATCTTAATTGTATATAAGATAAGATATATTAATCATTTTGATTGGAATGAACCGATCTTTGAAGAGCTTTAACTCTGTCTCTTCTAATCGACGATACCATCGTTGATTTTTACCTCATTAAATTAATTTAATGTGTAATTTTTTTAACTTGACTTTGAATTATATAAAATGAGCATACATTCCCCTTTCATTCTCTACCTAATTCAACAGTTTCTGATAACAAACAACAAAGTTATTGAAGCCCAATCATAACAGGGTAGTGAAATAGTAATGAGCAAAATGAAGAATTCCTTCAAAACGTGGAAAAATAACTGCGGAGAGAAAGAGTTAAACCTGTAGTAGGCCATCGCTAATCCCACTTCAGTCGGCTCCATATATATTTTTTAACTGTGTTCGAAATGAAATACCGCTTTTTTTTAAATTCCAATATTTAACTCGTATCGTCGTCGAAACTTCTGGGTGGGCTCGAAAACCTAGGTTGGCACGGATTTCGAAAATGGCTCTAACGATTTTCCTAAAAAAAGGGACAGTTGATGTACATAGTTTGGGAAAGAATGACCAGCTCATTGGCCACACGGGAGAAAACTCTAGTTATAATGTTTCAAAGTAAAAAAAAAATTAATTAAATTTGGCTAGAGAAAAAGAAACTATCTTGAACGGACTCTATGTCAACATGTATTTCCGCATTCATTCAGGAACATTAGTCTCATCGTCTTCTAAGTCTAGATTTAAAGACCAATCATTGGAATATTATAAAGTCTACAAGATCTACCAGAATTCGTTTTGGGGCATGGTAAAAAAAATGTTCCATATTTTTCAATCTAACATTCATTAAGTCAAAAACAATCACCCAGCAAGTTTTGGAGGTATTGTCTTTTTAAAAGTATCTAGAAATGTTTTTCTTGTAATGAGTTTGTTTTAGCGTATTGTATATTGTTTTTTTTTTTAATGCTATGTAAGTCATGGTCCACTGTTTTACATGTCAGTGCTATTCAGTGTTTCATACTTCCGTTTCTCTGGGAGTGACTTCCCTTAACCTGACTTCAAATAACAGTGTTAAGAAGAAAAGGAAGTTATAATGTGAGATTACTCTTGTTTTTCTTCATCAGCAGACGTAGTTAAATGTACACACAATGAAGATTACCGTTTCTCGTTACTGCTTCCACACTTTAACCAGTTCTTTTAAAAAAAGAAGTTCACACTATTTTGCTTAGCACGACGGTTTCGGTAATCACTGACATGATTGCCTTGACATTTCGATCACTTCCGTGTCACCTTGTGGAGCAAATGGCATCATGGGATTGCCTCCTCCGTCTATAAAGAAGAGTCTTAATGTTGTTGATGGGCTAGGTTTAAACCTAGAGGTCACACAAATAAACTGAAAGCCCCTCGTTGAGCAAAAGAAACAGACATTGAGTTTCCGTTGCAATGGTTCCTTCTGTTACCTAGCCTAAGGAGAGTAATGACAGATTTCAGAGTTTTAAATACAATCCACTTAAAAGACTGTTTCTTTCACAAGTCTTAGAGGTCTATAAACTGGAGAAGACTTAAACTTACTTAGACATAGGTCCTCCCGCGCCGTTCGGCGCATTGGGCGGCAAGCTGTCTCCATAAAGATCTGTCATTGGCAACGTCTGTAGCCTCCTACCACCTGGTGTCCACTGTTGTGAGGTCAAGTTTGCCGTTTCTGTAGCAATAGTGGTTTTACAGGGTGGGGTCGCTAGCCCCACGACCAATCCTCCTCCTTTCTCACCCGGGCTTGGAACTGGAGAAGGCGATGTACATTTTTATCCCACTACATTACAATGTGCAGGCTGACTGGATCGAGGAAATCCAAACTAAAAACAACCTAATACCAGAAATGCCTGATGAGGATTTCACAGCTGAGGAAGTCTCCGCAGCTATTTCAAAAACCCACAACTGGACTGCTCCTGGACCGGACAATATACACAACTTTTGGCTGAAAAAACTTACAGCCGTACATGCACCACTAACATCAAGTTTTAACGAGCTAATATCAGAACCGTCTTCAATGCTGTTAGAACTCACTGAAGGGAGAACATCTCTCCTCCCCAAAAAAGGGGATGCGAACCAACCATCAAACTATCGCCCTATCACTTGTCTGTCAGTGGTGTATAAACTATTAACTTCACTCTTAAAAAGTAAAATGTATAAATTTTGTTCTGCCCATAAGCTACTAGCAGAGGAACAACAAGGTTGCATTGAAGAGTCGATGGGCTGTAAAGTACAGCTAACTATAGATGGTATTATATTGCATCAAGCTAATAGAAGAAAGAGAAATTTACACATGTGTTACATCGACTACAAAAAAGCTTTCGATTCAGTTCCGCATGACTGGCTATTAAAAACCCTGGACATCCATAGAATCAACCCAAGAATAAAACAACTATTGAAAGTCTGTATGGATAATTGGAAGATAAACCTGCACCTAAATCGTGATAAACTAGGTTCTGTGCACATAAGAAGAGGTATATACCAGGGTGACTCACTATCTCCACTCTGGTTCTGCCTAGCGATTAATCCTCTATCTACATTACTCCAAGACTCTACAAACGGTTTTAGGGTTGACACTAAATGTACAAAATGTGTGTCCCACTTATTATACATGGATGATCTAAAGCTATATGCAGAAACCGAGCAAAAATTACACACCTTAATCAAAACGGTAAAATGCTTTAGTGACGATATCTGTATGTCCTTTGGCCTGGATAAGTGTGGCATCATAAGCATTAAAAAGGGCAAGGCAACGAACACCAACATTGAATTTGAAGGCATCGAGGAATTGAACTCCGCCTCTATTTATAAATATCTTGGAATAAACCAGAATGCCAAGATAAACCATAAGAAATTAAAAGAGGACTTTCTTGGCAAATATAGGCAAAGAGTTAATAAAATCCTCAACACCAAACTGTCTGGCAGTAATCTCATCACTGCAATTAACAGCTGGGCCGTCCCTGTGCTCCTTTACACGTTCGGTGTGATCAAATGGACTGACACCGACCTACATGACATTGACAGACTCACTAGAAAATTACTAACCAAGTTTCGATGTCTACACCCCAAGTCCTCCACCATAAGGTTATACCTGCCCAGGAAGGATGGGGGTCGTGGATTGCAGAACATCTTCAAATTGTGTAAGATGCAAGTTTTAAAAATACGATCAAAACTGCTCGCCTCCAGCAATAAATTAGTTTCCTTCCTACGGAAATACGACTCCGATGCAACCCCTCTGAACCTACACAATGCTGATGTCAATATCGGTTTGGACGACGTAGGGCATGAGATTCGCCAATGGGAAGAAAAAACACTCCACGGAAAATTTCCGGCTTCATTACATGGGGACAACATCGACAAGGCTGCTTCCTTAACATGGCTCAAAGCAGGCCATCTCTACCCTGAAACAGAAGGCTTTGTTACAGCAATACAGGACAGAGTAATCAGGACAAAAAATTACGAGAAGCATATCCTGAAACTCAATGTTGTCGACAAATGCCGAAAATGTGGAAATGTGGGCGAGTCGATTGAACACATTATGGCAGGATGTCCAGCCCTATCAGAATCAGCCTACCTAGGTCGCCATAACCAAGTTGCAAAGTTAATACACCAACACCTGGCTTTGACGTACAAATTGATCGGTAAGGACACTCCCCCTTATTATAAATACTCTCCGCAAGAGGTTCTCGAGTCTACTGAACATCTGCTGTACTGGGATAGGCCTATTCTGACCGACAAAACGGTAGATTTCAATCGCCCGGATCTGCTGTTCATCGATAAAAAAGAAAAAACCGCTACCATTATCGATATTGCCGTACCACTGTCTCATAATTTAAGAAAAACTGAGATAGAAAAACAAAGAAAATATGGGAACCTAGGCTTGGAGATTAAGCGTCTATGGAAATTGTCCAAAATAACAATATACCCCATTGTTATATCATCGAGGGGATAATAACAACTGACCTCACAGACACCTTCAAGGCCCTTAACATTCCTAGGAACATCTTCGTTGCCTGTCAGAAGGCGGTACTGCTGCAGACCTGCCACATCACCAGAAAATTCCTCAGTGGAAACTGTTAAAGGGACTACGATGAATTTTGTTTCTCTTTAGCGAAACTCGACCCTGGCAGCGCCAGAGAATGACTACTCGTTCATTTCTAACATAATAATAATAATAATAATAATTATACATTCAAGGCCCTTAACAATCCTAGGAAGATTCTCGTTGCCTGTCGGAGGGCAGCACTACTCCAGACTTGCCACATCACCAGAAAATTCCTCAGCGGACACTGATAAAAGGACTACAATGAATTTTGTTTCTCTTTAACGAAACTCGACCATGGCAGTGCCAGAGAATAAATAGTCGTTCGTTTCTAACATAATAATAATAATAATAATATTTAATAATAATAATAATAATCTAATGTATCGTATCTACCAGCATCGCAGTAGTTCGGATCTACCAGCATCGCAGTAGTTCGGATCTACCAGCATCGCAGTAGTTCGGATCTACCAGCATCGCAGTAGTTAGGATCTACCAGCATCGCAGTAGTTCGGATCTACCAGCATCGCAGTAGTTCGGATCTACCAGCATCGCAGTAGTTCGGATCTACCAGCATCGCAGTAGTTCGGATCTACCAGTATAGCAGTAGTTCGGATCTACCAGTATAGCAGTAGTTAGGATCTACCAGCATCGCAGTAGTTCGGATCTACCAGCATCGCAGTAGTTCGGATCTACCAGTATAGCAGTAGTTCGGATCTACCAGTATAGCAGTAGTTAGGATCTACCAGCATCGCAGTAGTTCGGATCTACCAGTATAGCAGTAGTTCGGATCTACCAGTATAGCAGTAGTTCGGATCTACCAGCATCGCAGTAGTTCGGATCTACCAGTATAGCAGTAGTTCGGATCTACCAGCATCGCAGTAGTTCGGATCTACCAGTATAGAAGTAGTTCGGATCTACCAGCATCGCAGTAGTTCGGATCTACCAGCATCGCAGTAGTTCGGATCTACCAGTATAGCAGTAGTTAGGATCTACCAGTATAGCAGTAGTTCGGATCTACCAGTATAGCAGTAGTTCGGATCTACCAGCATCGCAGTAGTTCGGATCTACCAGTATAGCAGTAGTTAGGATCTACCAGTATAGCAGTAGTTCGGATCTACCAGTATAGCAGTAGTTCGGATCTACCAGTATAGCAGTAGTTCGGATCTACCAGCATCGCAGTAGTTCGGATCTACCAGCATCGCAGTAGTTCGGATCTACCAGTATAGCAGTAGTTAGGATCTACCAGTATAGCAGTAGTTCGGATCTACCAGTATAGCAGTAGTTCGGATCTACCAGTATAGCAGTAGTTCGGATCTACCAGCATCGCAGTAGTTCGGATCTACCAGCATCGCAGTAGTTCGGATCTACCAGCATCGCAGTAGTTCGGATCTACCAGCATCGCAGTAGTTCGGATCTACCAGTATAGCAGTAGTTAGGATCTACCAGCATCGCAGTAGTTCGGATCTACCAGCATCGCAGTAGTTCGGATCTACCAGCATCGCAGTAGTTCGGATCTACCAGTATAGCAGTAGTTAGGATCTACCAGTATAGCAGTAGTTCGGATCTACCAGTATAGCAGTAGTTCGGATCTACCAGTATAGCAGTAGTTCGGATCTACCAGCATCGCAGTAGTTCGGATCTACCAGTATAGCAGTAGTTCGGATCTACCAGCATCGCAGTAGTTCGGATCTACCAGTATAGCAGTAGTTCGGATCTACCAGCATCGCAGTAGTTCGGATCTACCAGCATCGCAGTAGTTCGGATCTACCAGTATAGCAGTAGTTAGGATCTACCAGTATAGCAGTAGTTCGGATCTACCAGTATAGCAGTAGTTCGGATCTACCAGTATAGCAGTAGTTCGGATCTACAAGCATCGCAGTAGTTCGGATCTACCAGCATCGCAGTAGTTCGGATCTACCAGCATCGCAGTAGTTCGGATCTACCAGCATCGCAGTAGTTCGGATCTACCAGTATAGCAGTAGTTAGGATCTACCAGTATAGCAGTAGTTAGGATCTACCAGCATCGCAGTAGTTCGGATCTACCAGCATCGCAGTAGTTCGGATCTACCAGCATCGCAGTAGTTCGGATCTACCAGTATAGCAGTAGTTAGGATCTACCAGTATAGCAGTAGTTCGGATCTACCAGTATAGCAGTAGTTCGGATCTACCAGTATAGCAGTAGTTCGGATCTACCAGTATCGCAGTAGTTCGGATCTACAAGTATCGCAGTAGTTCGGATCTACCAGTATAGCAGTAGTTCGGATCTACCAGCATCGCAGTAGTTCGGATCTACCAGTACCGCAGTAGTTCGGATCTACCAGTACCGCAGTAGTTCGGATCTACCAGTACCGCAGTAGTTCGGATCTACCAGTACCGCAGTAGTTCGGATCTACCAGCATCGCAGTAGTTCGGATCTACCAGCATCGCAGTAGTTCGGATCTACCAGTATCGCAGTAGTTCGGATCTACCAGCATCGCAGTAGTTCGGATCTACCAGCATCGCAGTAGTTCGGATCTACCAGCATCGCAGTAGTTCGGATCTACCAGCATCGCAGTAGTTCGGATCTACCAGTATCGCAGTAGTTCGGATCTACCAGTATCGCAGTAGTTCGGATCTACCAGTATCGCAGTAGTTCGGATCTACCAGCATCGCATTAGTTCGGATCTACCAGTACCGCAGTAGTTCGGATCTACCAGTACCGCAGTAGTTCGGATCTACCAGTACCGCAGTAGTTCGGATCTACCAGTACCGCAGTAGTTCGGATCTACCAGTATAGCAGTAGTTAAAGGGGCAGAATGAGTTTCAAAGCTAGTTTTTTTTTTGTTGTTGTTGACCGGCTGCATTTACAGTTCTCACCAATTAAGATCGTGTTTGACTGTTTGTCATTGGGCATGACAAAGTGTCTCTGGATAGAAACGACCATGGTCAGAGTGTCAACTTTGAAACATGTTGATTTAATTGATTTAAAAATGTGTTGAGCTTCATGAAGGATGGACATTTCTTTTTTTCAAGAAAATGGGGGAAACGTGAACAATATTTACGTGATTTGAAGTAATTACATTCCACAGTTTGACCCTGAGTCCTAGCAATGTAGTCATTTAGTTTTGTATTGCAATGTAGTTATACAGATTGAGCCGTAGCAATATATAGCGATATAGTTGTAGTGTTAAAATCGTGGCGATATAGGCGTAGTGTTGAAATCGTAGCGATATAATCGTAATGATAGAATCGAAGCGATATAGTCGTAGATACTGGTAGGTCGTAGTATTTATGAAATAAAAAAAAAACACCACAGAACGAAGAGCTTGATATGGAGACACGCTAAACTAAATGTGTGGTGTGGTGTGGTGGGATGTTGTGTGGTGTGGTGATCTGGAAAAGGAAGGGGGGTGTAGCGTAGGAACTCTGTGTCTAGACGGAGGTTTGCTTATTGATGTCTGCTCATGTGACCACGACATTGACGCCAGGCAGAGAATGGATTTCTTTCCCTTTCCTTGTCCTGAAACGGGCGAAACAAGTTACGAGTATTAAATCTCCACACCCAAGGGATAAGCTGGACACTATTTGGTCAACATTCTGATCTGAAGGAGGAAATGGATGTGGTCAGTGAGACCGGGCAGTGTGTCAGGTCCAGCAGCATGGTCACTTTTCTATTTCATCCAAATGGACTTGTGTTTGTAGAGACTTTAGCTTAAAATAGAAAACATAATTGAACAACAAAAAAAGATTCTTAAATTATGTTTTGGCTGTGTCTCACTTAAAGGTTACACGGCAATGAAAAATGTGTGGCTGTATTGTACACACCGCCCTTGTTTATTCCAAGCTAGTATGGCAATAAGATCTTGCTTGTAGGACAAGAAATTACATTTAAACTCCAGCTTAAAGTCTGAAAATAACTAAAGAAAATGGACTGAAGTAAAGTCTGTCACAGCTGTGTGATTTTGTTTGGTTTTTGTTGTTGATACAAATAATATAGTACGATCTCTCATGTGCTGGACCTGGAGCAGACTATGACAGTGATGTATAGACACCCAGACAGAGACATCAGTTGACACCAACACTACGAAGACTCGAGAGGAACAATAAACTCGCGAACACTAGGGCTCGAAATACCACGGTCAGTGATACCGGCAGGACACTTCGCGGATCTTTAGATTTATGTAGGGAAAACGTGATACTAGCGTAGTCCGGGTGACAAGACAATAATTAGAGAATAAATTAGACATAGCTTAAGGACTATAAAGTCAGAAACAGTTTGAGATAAGGGGGAGACGACTCAAACACGGCTAGGTGCTGGACCAGACCGATGTTGTAGGAGTCGATGTCGTATTGGTATATACGACTTGTGTTGTAGTTGTTAGATACAGGAACAGTATCAGTGCTTTTCTTAAGGACACACGGTAAGACGGAACTATTAATCTTTTCTTAAATGCACGTAGGAAGTTATGAGTTGATTCGTTGATTAAGTACTTGGCCATTTGTAAGTGTCTGTCAAATTATATCTAGGTGACAGTCAGAGACGGTAGAGTTTTACAAGTACATATAACATCAAGACTATACGGACTGTGACGTGGGCTCCAGGATCCGGGCTAAAACAAGAGAGAGAGAAACTGTCCAGTGTGGCTTGCTATTTGTACCCAGCATCAATTTATATGTAACTATGTTGTTTTAGCCTTTCATGATTAGATAACTCCGAATCTTTTGTACCATTATTCATTTCTATTATTCATTTCTTATGTGTTTCTATTCATTACATTGTTTTATCTTAATTAATCAACCAAATTAACCACATTATTATCTCAATTATCTCCTATTTTGGTGGTTAATATATCAATAATTAAACACCTGTTTTAATGACCCTATTGTGTTCGGAGGTCCTAATTTGTCACATTAGACATTGTTGTGTTATTCGTTTCATCGTCACCTTTTGTATTAGTTTCAATCATTATAACTGGTTGGCTAGACACGGCGAGAATCATCCTAGACATCTTGCCATCAAGAGCTGATAAGTCGATATACAGTTTCTTGACAAAGTCAAATTGCAACCAAAATATTTGTTCAAGTTGTTTTTACATTTTGCATGTCGCCATGGAATTGTATATTATCGTACATTCGGACGGGTGTTTCAAAAACGGCTCTTTTTTTCCTAGAAATTTGAAAGTTTTTGTATAATTTTTGGGGAAAAAAATAACTACTTGTACCTAATTGACCACACAGTGAAAACTCTGGTTTGACCGTTATAATTGTAAAAAATATGATCATCTTAAAATTAAATTTGGTTTGTCTTTTTTTTTTTTTTGCACACGGCTTTAGCGGGTATTCCCACACTCGTCTCAAATGTTTCTTGGTATTCAGTAAAGAGTTGAATCTATAAATAGACGCACCTGAACATTTTGCGCAAAGCAAAAGAAAAGGTTAAATTGTTGTTGATAAATTGTCACAATTATCTTACCTAACAAAATTCCGTTTCACATTCCCTTGTAAAATCATGAGCTAAACTGTTGGTGTCATAACTTCACTGCAAAGCTAACTGGAAAAACTTTGTACAGTGAAGGAGCATCCAAAACATGTAAAACATTTAACAAACAAACAAACAATAAAGCATTACAAGCAATACATAGAATAAGAAATAAATACATTAGGGATTGATTGAACAACTTTTTTTTTGTTCTTTAATTACTCGTACACCCAATAGTTTGACTTCTTCCTCGTTCTCATTTTTATGTTGGAGGACTCAGATGACTAGACCAATACATGAAATGAACTGTAAGAGCGTTCAGATGACTAGACCAATACATTAGATGAACTGTAAGAGCGTTCAGATGACTAGACCAATACATTAGATGAACTGTAAGAGCGTTCAGATGACTAGACCAATACATGAGATGAACTGCGCAGTGGTTTCCAAATCAGGCAGCTCTCCATAAAGTTTTCTTACTATTGGGGTGTTTTCGGGCCAGTGTCTTGTACGGGCCTCTTCTGGATAGAGTACAATGTTTAATTGTGTGTTAGTTCTCCCACACTTGGCGAGTGTGTCAGCCTTCTCATTTCCTTCTATTTCTATATGTGGTGTTATCCATTGTTTGACAAATTTTAAGATAAATTTGTTACGATAAAAAAAAAAATGCTTTTTTTTTAATTTTTATTTTTCCCTGACCTGGTTGAGTGTTCCAAAAGAAAAGTCACTAGTGACTTTCACGAGCACGCCCCAATGTTTTTCCTTTAGTCCTCGTCCAGTCCTCGTCCAAGTGGTAAGGGAGAGATTTTATAGGAGCTGGGGACAAAGTGGGGGAGACCAAAAACAAAGTCAGATGGTAAGACGAAGATAGAATGGGAAGGAAAGACAGACAAATCGATGTCTGTCTAGTAATAGAGTAATCGATGTCTGTCTAGTAATAGGGTAATCGATGTCTGTCTAGGGATTTTTCTCCAAGTTTGTTTTTCTTTTAAGGGAAACCTTTGGATGGTCTTCGTGCCTTGAATAAGAAAAAACTACTTCAAAGTTGCCAGACAATTTGGCTTCAAATGTAAATAAATAAGGTCCAAACTGTATGGACTGGAATAAGATTTTGATAGTAGTTGGTGTGTGTGTGTGTGAGGGGGAACAGAGGATCAATAAACTAACTGCCTGGTCGTGCGTTTTGCGCGCTAGACTGTTATTCGGATTTATCGATGGTCTCGGGTTCAAACTCGCCCGCTCCCATCCCCCGTCGTCCTTCGGGAGGTTTGGACAAGAAAGTAAATTATCGTCAACTCTGAAGGAACATCCGAAACATGTCAAACATTTTACAAACATGTTTTGACACTCGCGTCGTAATGTATTTAAAAACTGTCACGAAAATGCGCTTAAGACTTGAATCAGGATGGTCCAAAGTTCAAACCCTGGCCGCTGCCATTCTTTGCCGTTCTGTTGGAGGCTTGTGCTAAGATGTAATCATCGTCATTATAGAAGGAACATCCGAATCGTATAAAGCGAACTCAGGTATAACATTACGTACATAGTGAGTTTGGTTCTGGACGTGTAGTTCGTTCCAAGGCAGATTTGTTTGCTCAGAGGTCTGATCCCTCCCGAAGCACTCCACATGTGGACACGAGTGGCAGATTGTGGCTTCTGTGAGGCGGAGTGGAGGGAGGAAAAGGGACGAAGATCAGAGGCGTGGAGGACAAACTCAAAGGAAGGACAGATGGGCAAACAAACTCACACACAAACTCATTTTTTTTTCAGCTCCCCCCCCCTCCCCACCCCCCCATCCCATGACGTCGTTTGCGACTCTGATTGGAAGAGAATTCCGACATCTAACATATCCCCCCCCCCCCTTTTTTTTTTAGTGTTTACACAACTCTCTTTTCTTGTCCTCCTCCACCCCATCGGGCGTGCCTTGGCGCCCTGGATAGAAGCTGTTTACGTAACAAGCTGCGGGCTTGAGTTTGTGTGGCCAGAAGTTGTGTACGTTTGTCTCACGTTCAGTTCTATCTCTCCAGCCCCCCTCCCTTCCCCCTGTTTTATTTCCATAAATGTCATAGAAAACAACAGCTGAGGTTCCCCCTTCAACTTACCCACCCACTCCCCGTCCCTATTAGTAAACTTTCACTTCTACGGTAAGAGTCTCATCAATGACTAAATGACCAACCCCCCCCCCACACGCACACTTTTTTTTTTCGTTTTCCCAATGTTAAACATTTCACCCCCCTCTTTCCCCAAGTTTTTATAGTAATTTTATGACTTGGATACGTACTAATATTTTTGATGACCCCCCCCCCCCCCACCTTTATTAAATTTTCGAAATCCTTCGGTCAATTTCTCAGTACCATGACATCACCAGCATCTACAGATTTGGTTAAAGTCCTTGCACTTGGAACAGTTCATTCCCGAACATAGTTCTACATAAGCCTCGTTCTCGTGGTCTTCATCAGTCGATTTTACATCAACACACATGCGTATAAATACACACACACACATACAGCAAGAGCATAATTATAGAACATGCATATGCTGTAGACCAAATAGATAGATCGTAAATAGACTCAGTAGCTCCGTGCTTATTCCAAGGCCTGCCACGTGCAGTCGTGTTTACATAGGCGACGAGGCTAGGGCGATGACGTCAAAAAAAATTTGCAACTCGTGTAAGAATAGACAAGCTGTGGATCTACTGCTGTTTACATTTTTTCCCTAATTCTTTATGCCGACATCTACATGTACCAAGCGCATAGTTGATGCGCATAACTTTCAATTACTTCCTGGTAACCTTTCCTTGAGGTTTAGTTTTCAATTGAAACAGTAGAAAATGTCTATCGCCATGAAAACTGGCCTTTCTAAAAATACATTAAGTGTGACAGAGTAAAAAAAGGTTTTTAAATCTTCTGGACATTTTTGCTCTAATAGACATCAGCTTTGTAAATGTGGCAGTAGAGAAGATTCAGATTGGTCATAGACTCATAGATTATATCCAGGACCAGATTTAAGGGAGGAATGGTGGGGCTCCAGCCCCGGAGCCCCACAAAAAAAATTTATATATCCGCATGTTGACGGCTCAAAAACTTTATAGTTTGATATTTTTCTGATATTTATTTTTTTTTTTTGCATTTTTATGGCTAGCAAAAATGTGATGAAGAAGTGTACGCTTAAAGCATGCTCGGAATTAGTAAATACAGCTCCGGATTTACGACATTGCGTCTACCAAGGGCCTTACCCTCTACAAACTCAAAAATAGGCACATTTTTGTAAAACTAAAATATGCTTTATAATTATATATTTTTTAAAAAAGGAAAATGAGATTAAATGTACAAGAACTCTTGTTTTAATCTAGATACACTATGAATTTACCATGAATTTAAATATAAGTATTGTCATTCATAAGCGGATCTTTATTGAAGCTTTCGAAAAATTGTAGGGGCCTCCACAAGAATCCTTCTCCGGGGCCTCCACATACTAAAACCCGGCCCTGATTATATCAATCAACATCTTCAAAATAAAATATAATTGTCTATCATTAAATTGTAGGCAAGGTCTGAAAAGCCAAGGTAATTTAATTTTGACTTTTTTTGTGTGCATTTGTTAATTATTATTTTTCAAAGATGCACTTATAGTGCACTTGAGATAAGGGAAATAATTCTCTCAATAAAACTAAAACAGTTCCTGTCATAATTATGTACCTTGTTTGATTTATGATTGTGTTATTTGAGGCAAGGAAAGCTACAGTAAATTTATTCTTTGTGTCTCCATTGGTGGACATTGGTTTCCATGGAGATGTTTCCCCACGAATTCTCTGGGACATTCCAACCAAACGTTGTACACACGCATACACCGAATGATTTTGTTGCTATCTGTGTACATTGTAGCCTTCTGGGTGAATTAGTGAATAACTTTTTTTTCTATTTTATATAATGCCTCAATGGCGTAGCTATGGTGGGGGATGGGGAGAAATTAAAAATCCCCCCTGGGACCCTCAAGTGGGGGGCCCCCAAATGAGTGTTCGAATTTTTTTTTAACATTAAATATTACGCCGTTTTCTCATGATATGATGTCTATTGTCAAAATGCAGGGGCCCTTAAGAGGCCAAGCACCTGGGGCTCAAAATAATTGCGAATTCCTAGCTACGCCACTGTTATGTCCATTACTAGATTACCATAGTAAAAGATTATTAGTAAAAATTAAAGTAAAGTTCCCCTTTTAGACCTTGCCATCTATAGGGCAGATGATGTAAAGGTCATCTGTTTCTATGATCCACGGTTAACAGGTGTCATATGTCAGTACAAACCGCATAAAGCTTATCCCCAACTAATGTCAGGCACCCATTAGAACTGGCTGGACTCATGGACATCCTAAAATCCTGAAATTCAAAATCCTATTTTTTTTTTACCGAGAATCGAACCCGAGGCTCCTCGTTTCGGAAGCCAAGCTCTTTATCACCCCCCCCCCTTCCTCGTTATATATGTATAGTTACTAGTTAGTGAACTGTACACATGAATATAGTCAATTAGCATGGGGAGATAAAAACATGTCTACTTCCGTCTGTACGATGTGATTATGTAGCGTACTGGTCAAAATGATATGTCCAGTAAGACATTCGTCTCAGCATCTTTAAATGGAAGTGTATACACCAGCCTTTATATTAATATGTCATACAATGTTTGTACACTTTAAGAATAAGGCTGTTACCACGTGACTAGCCTATTAATAGAACAGTCACCACTCGCATTCTCTCGTCAAAGTCTCGCTCTCTAAGCGTATACACCACATGACGTCAACTAATTACAAGAATGTTTCATTCCGACGTTAGAATGAAACAAGAAAGGGGAAACAGTGCCGAGCGGTGTTCGAGGTCAAAGGTCACAGTTAAGTTAAGGAAAAAGGGGGGGGGGGGAGTTTTTTAGGAAAACTAATCTACTTGCGATCTTTTCTACAGTTTTACACCTCTTTTGTTTTGTTTTTGTTTTTATGTTTTGTGTCAGTTCCTCCGTCTGTCTCTTTTTATCAGCTTTGCATCAGGTGGATTGTTTCTGTTTGTTTTTTAATGAGAGAGAGAGAGAGAGAGAAGGAGAGAGAGACAGAAAAAGAGAGAGAAAGAGAGAAACAGAGAGAGAGAGAAAGAGAAAGAGATTGTGTGTGTGAGAGAGAGAGCAAGAGTGTGAGAGAGATATTGAGAGTGAGAGAGAGAGAGATTGTAAAAAGAGGGAAAGACAGAAATATGAGAGTGAGTAATAGTGAAAAATTGAGAAAGAGAGAGAGAGAGTGAAAGAGAAAGAACTAACGAGAAATAACGAGAGAGATAGAGAAGAAAGAAAGAGCGGAGGAAATGCTAACAAAAAATAGGATGACAAGAAAAGATGTAGTAAGTAAGAGAAATGTAAAGAGTGCAGCTTCCTGACTGCGTGTGTGTGAAAGGAGAAATACAAAGAAAGAAAGTTATTTCAAGCACTGCCCAGTGACTGGCATGCAAGTTTTTTCCCCTCCCTCCCCCCCCCCCCGAGAGAGATGTATTTATTTTTATACCTCTGTGACGTAACGCTAACAATTTGACTCGCAATCTAAAACGCAAGATAGAGTGGGTTTTTTTTTTTACTTGCTTGTGAGTGACAGCGCCGTTCGTCAATGTATGTACATTAACTGCTCATCATTCAAATTAACACAGCTGATACCTCCCCCCTTTCTCTTCTACCGATCTCCAATCCCCCCCCCCCCTTTCTCTTCTACCGATCCCCGACCCCCCCCCCTCCCCTTTCTCTCTATTTCTTAACGCACAAAAAGTGTTTTGTTTGTTTAAGTCTAGATAGAAGTAATGTTCGATCTTTTCTGTTCGATTAGTTTCTTTTAAACCCCCTCCGACAAACACACCTTTTTCCCTACACCTTGTGTGAGGACAGGGAATATGTCTTTTTTTTTTAAATACATCTGTCCTTTCTCCGTTCATTTATTTCTCTCTCTCTCTCTCCCTCTCTCTCTCTCTCTCTCTCTCTCTCTTCTCTTTGGAGTGATATTTACAATATTTTGATATTGAAATTTATTTCAGTTCGTTTAATCTTTTTTTAATCGCATTTTTTAAAACTTCCATTAAGTGTTTGTATACTAAAAAAAAAACAACAAAATGTACGGAGAAAGTGTTAGGTAGCCCCCCCCCCCTTCATCCAGCAAGCAGATCTAGGGAAGCGTCGCCAAGCATTGTCGTGCGTTCTGACCTTCAGAAATTCATTCTCCTGGTGTCTTGAAATCACCCTTTTTTTTTTCGGACACTTTTTAGTCACAGCAGGAAGAGTTCTGGTCAAAACGGTTTGTATTACATAAATGGTGAGACGAGCCAATCCGCATGTGTACTATATAAAGAGTCAGCACTGGTCAAAACTATTATACGATGGACTTTCAATGTAAATGTAGCGCACGGACGTCTGTATTAAGCGTGATCATTGTAAGACTCTCTTTGTGGTTAAGTAAGACGTCTTGCCTTGTTAAGTAAGACGTCTTGTCGTGTACAGTAAGACGTCTTGCCTTGTTAAGTAAGACGTCTTGTCGTGTACAGTAAGACGTCTTGCCTTGTTAAGTAAGACGTCTTGTCGTGTTAAGTAAGACGTCTGGTCGTGTTAAGTAAGACGTCTTGTCTTGTTAAGTAAGACGTTTTGTCGTGTTAATTAAGACGTTTTGTCGTGTTAAGTAGGACGTCTTGCCTTGTTAAGTAAGACGTCTTGTCGTGTTAAGTAAGACGTCTTGTCGTGTTAAGTAAGACGTCTTGTTGTGTACAGTAAGACGTCTTGTCGTGTTAAGTAAGACGTCTTGTCGTGTTAAGTAAGACGTCTTGTCGTGTTAAGTAAGACGTCTTGTCGCTGACAATAAAAAGTCGATAAAATCGAATTACGAACTTTCATCAAAAAGTTTGAATCGATATTGTTGCAGGCGGCTCTGAGGCAAACGGAATACATTCTAACAAGTCTCTTACTTAAAGGATAAGACAATGTGTCTTTGGTCTCTTACTTAAAGGATAATACAATGTGTCTTTGGTCTCTTACTTAAAGGATAATACAATGTGTCTTTGGTCTCTTACTTAAAGGATAACACAATGTGTCTTTGGTCTCTTACTTAAAGGATAATACAATGTGTCTTTGGTCTCTTACTTAAAGGATAATACAATGTGTCTTTGGTCTTTTACTTAAAGGATAATACAAGGTGTCTTTGGTCTCTTACTTAAAGGATACCACAATGTGTCTTTTGTCTCTTACTTAAAGGATAACACAATGTGTCTCAAGTCTCTTACTTAAAGGATAATACAATGTGTCTCAAGTCTCTTACTTAAAGGATAATACAATGTGTCTCAAGTCTCTTACTTAAAGGATAAGACAAGGTGTCTTTGGTCTCCTACTTGAAACAAATTTTTAGCTTGTTTTTTTCAAACATCGCCATTTCATTTGGTCGAAATTCTAACATGAATTAGTAAATGCAGTCAGGCTACCACAGTAGTTAGTTACTTAAAGGGTGTGAATTGACCGGTCCTCCTCCTTGTCAGGACATCGTGTAGCAAGTTGAAGAAACGAGGACTTAACGAGGAAGGGCAACTTGTCTAGATGGTAGGCTATTTAAAGAAAGAAATTATAGACTTCTCTTTTTAATTATTTCTGTCTCCTACCATTATGTGAATACATGTATTGTATTAATAGCAATTCCATTTTTAATTTCATATTCTGTCTTATTGTCTTTAATTTTTTTTGTTCGTGAGATTTCTAAAATCGTTAGTGATATATAATAATTAAAACTTTTTTTTTTAATTGGTCAATAATTTAATTAGTTAGGTTTGGTCATTCACCATTTACAGCTGTTCACTTTGATATGTCATAACTTTAAAACATAACCAAACATGATAAGTAAATCTCCCTTGGCGGACTCGTACGTCCAGTGGAGAGATCGCTAGTCAAACATTAAGAAATGTATGCGTTAATTCCAAGCAATTTGTATTTTTGGTTTGAAATATTGCATTTGTCAGCTTGACATGGAAGTTGAACTGACGTGAAGAACTGACGGTCCATAGGGGAGTTGATTAGGCAAAGGCACACGATTTTTTGAGGCACAATAGTATATTTTGTTTTATTGATTATTACAAGCTGATAATCAAAGAGATGCAACTCTGTATAAAAATGGAAGCCTTTGTTTTTTAATTGTTACGTCCCTTACATTGTTCTGCATTTCGTGGCACTCTTTCTTGTTATCCATAGCATAGGCCACACAGAAATATCATTTCTATGGAAACAAGCCGTTTCACGCATTTAACAAAATGTATAATTTGAGTTATATCCCCCCCTTGTTCTAACTTAGTGATCGTGCAGAGGCGGTCTTTGGAGGTGGTAAGTGGGGCAACCGCACCATGGCCGGCGCCTCACTGCTCCAATCGCACAAGTCCCGCTCCTTAAAAAAAGGAGGGAGGGGGGCGATAAATAATCTTTGGTCACTTGATATGACACTCGCCCAGGGCCCCGCCCACTGCTAAGGCTGCCTCTGAGTGATGCTCAACAATTTCTTTCCCATCTTGCTCACCAGCCCCTTGACACTTCTGCCCACAGCGCGTGGTCGGTAACAGGCAATATAAATATATATACAGGGGTGGACTTGGTGTCAAAATCGGCCCAGGCATGTCTATACACCCCGGCCCATAAATTGTATAAATAAATTGAATTGGGCCTCCAATTCTAGGCTTACCTGTTCTCAAAATCGTTATGTTAAGTTTAATAATGTATCTATAACTGTACGCATACTCTATATCTTTATAAGACATAAAGGCCCCATGTTGCTTTTTCATCGCTAAGTGTGTAGGCCCTAAAAGGATGAAGCTTACAAGTTGCACTTCTCTAAGGATGTAGGCTATTACATTATTTTGAACAATGTCTTAAATTAAATGAGTATAAGGACTATTTAGGACCTACAATGTAGAATCTATAGAGGATTGCTTTCAACACGACGCCCAGAGAATGTTATCAAGCCATTAATAATTTAATACGAACCAAAGTGGCATTCATGTGGACCTTTAGCCCTGATAACCCTAACCCTACCGGCCCACCGGGCATTTGCCCGAATGCCAATATAGCCAGTCCGCCCCTGTATAAATATAATAAGGCTTTTCGTCGAGTTCGAAGATTATTGAAAAGAGCAGTAGGTCTATAACACGTGGCTACGCAGTCCCCAGCTGCTACCTACATATTCTGCCGCAATCAGCATAGACATATGTATATTATTGTGTGCAGACTGTGTAGACAATGACACTAATACAATACCATACGCCTCATGGGACATTGAATCCACTGGCGGATCCAGGGGGGGGCGGTAGGGGCGATCGCCCCCCCCCCCACTCGGCCGACCCCCCCCCCCCCCCCCGAAGGGGGTGGGCGGACGAATTATAGTATAGAATTCACACAATTTGTATGGGAATTTATTACTTATGTTAATAATATATACTAATTATTTATATTTCAACCTATTTTTAGATTATTTCGCCCCCCCCTTCTAGTATTTTGGCCGATTTGGTAGGGTCGGGAGGGGGCGATGGCATCAATCCGCCCCCCCCCCCACCATAAACTTTCGAGTGGGGGGGGCGGTCCTACTTATTTGTAGAAATCACAGCTTGCTAACAGAATCAATTAAATATCTATATGATTAAAACTTGTTATTGGTATTTTAACCGGTCTTTGTATAATTTCGTTCACCTGTTGGCCGATTGGAAGGGGAAGAGCGAATACCTCCAGCGCCCTTCCCATCTAAACCATTTGAGTGTGGGGGGGGGCGGTCCTACTTTTATGGAGAAATCATAGTATGTGAACAAAATTAGTCGAATATCTATATAATATAAACAGGTGGAAGTGCGATACATGCAATCCCCTTCCCCCCATCGGACAAATCAATACTTTTTCTTTTTGTATTATAGTAAGAAATTACAAAATTTTAAAAAATCTGTCACTAATATAATTTATATATGCTATAAAGTAAATTCTTATATCGAGTCGCCCAACCCCTATTCTTTAATGCAAAATGCAATCAATAGCAGAAATTATAAAGGAGCGAGAATTAATCGTTTTCATTTTACCGCCCTTCCCCTTTCCAGACAGAGTTTATGTAATTTCATATGAATTTATCATAACTGTTTTAAGAAAGACTTTGCTTTGTAAAAGTTATAATTCAAACGAAATTTTTCAATATAACAGTCACGGTTGAGATGAGTTCAAAAGCCAGATAATCTTTTCCTAGTCGACTTTTTCCAACCTTTACTCTATCTCATATTTTTCTAGTTAAATAAATTTAGGACTATAACTCACAATTTATGCTAGAATTTTATTGAATATTATTAATCGAATTTTTTTTTCGGCGGCGATCCTCAAAACCTCAATCTAAATATTTGGGGTATCATATCTTTTCAAAGAACAAATCAGTTGTATTTGCAATGTATTATATAAGGGACTATAAATTCATATTAGAATATTTTTCTCATTATTCAAAAGGCACTTTATAATAGAATAAATGCGTTACTGCAGTGAAGAATGCCAGAAAACGCTTTTAGCGTCCAGGCTTCGCCCCGAACCTCACTGATAAATAATAAGCTGTAGATGTCAGGAGAATGCGTTTCAGCCGTGAAAAATGCAAGAAAACGCTTTTGGCGTCGGGGCTTCGCCCCGAACACCACTAATAAGTAATGAGCTCTAGATGTCAGGAGAATGCGTTTCAGCCGTGAAAAATGCAAGAAAAAGCTTTTGGCGTCGCCCCGAACCCCACTGATAAATAATGAGCTGTAGATGTCAGAAGAATGCGTTTCTGCAGAGAAAAATGCAAGAAAACGCTTTTGGGCGTCGGGGCTTCGACCCGAACCCCACTGAAAAAGCTTATAGCGCTCTCCCAGACCCCCAAGCTTGCAAGAGAAAGACTGTTTTTTTTTCTGTTTTTTTTTTTCGCCGAAGATTGAGAAACAGTCTTATTTTATTCTCATATGTCGAATATATATATATATATATATATATATATATTTATATATATATATATGCTGTACGCACGTATATGCATAGGGTTAGGGTTTACTGGGCGTTAGGGTTAGGGTTTGGAAAAAAATCGCCCCTCCCCCACTCCAAAGTTCTGGATCCGCCAGTGATTGAATCGTCGTGGAGTCTGGAGAGAGAAACTGTTGTGGAGTGAAGTCTGGAGATAGAAGCTGTTGTGGAGTGAAGTCTGGAGAGAGAAACTGTTGTGGAGTGAAGTCTGGAGATAGAAGCTGTTGTGGACACTGAGCCCGATGTAACAATTTCAATTTTTTAAAATTCTTCCCGCCATTCTCGTTTAGTAAAGTGTCCACAGAAGAGCTGGTTAATGACCATGTTTTACTGTGTGTGCTAGAGAGAGACAGAGAAAGTGAGAGAGAGACAAAGAGAGAGAAGGAGAGAGAAAGAGGGTGAAAGAAAAAGAGACGGAAGAGAAAGAGAGAGAAAGAGAGTGAAAGAGATAGAAACAGAGAGAGACATGCAGAGAGAGAGACGCAGAGAGAGAGAGATAAAGAGAGAGAGATAAAGAGAGACAGACAGAGAGAGATAAGGAGACAGAAAAAGAGAGACAGAAAAAGAAAGAAAAAAGAAAGAGAGAGAAAAAAAGAAAAAGGAAGAGAAAGAGAGAGAAAGTGAGAGAGAGAGACAGAAAGACATACAGAAAGAAAAAGAGAGAAAGAGAGAGAGAGAGAGAAAGTCTATGCACGTGAAAGAGAGACAAGGGGGGGGGGTGAAAGAGCAGCGATTGTAAATGTAAAATATAAACTATTTAGGGGCTTCTAAGAGTTGGGGAATGACGTCACAACTGACCTTTTCACCCTTGTATGTCAGGCTAACCTACTGCCACTAAATGTACAGAAAATGCCGTTGTGATGGGCTGTAGGTGTGAGGTAGGCTGTGCGTCCGGCTGTGTGGTAAATTGTGTGTGGAAGTGTGTATGCGGTATACTGTTTTTGTGTGGTGTGTGTGTGTGTATTACTTTGTGTGGTATTTAGTAGCATATGTGTGTGTGTGTGTGTGGTAAGGCTATACACATGTGGTAGATTTTCTTTGCTAGCTGTGTTCATGTCTGTCTATGTGTGTAGTTTAACTCCAAGTTGATTGTGTGCTGTATCTGGTCAGTTTGTACATTTCACATCTATATGGTGTAAAAAAGAATAAAAGAGAAAATATTCTTTAAAAAAAAGCTTATTCGAAGTATTGTTATATCAATTTGTTTGTGTCAGTCATGTAATTGAATTAATAATAGATCTTGACTAACAATAATAAATATGTGCGATTAGAACTATTTATACCAATTTTTTTTTTGTTTAGCGCAATTTTAAGCTTTTAGTTTTCTCAATGCGCTATGCCCCTATCACTTCTCTTGACCAGTTGGGAAAAATGTTGGGGATGCGGATAGAGAATGTGAATGATGCCATGATCGCTTTTTAAATGAATAAAATAATTGATGGTTCCAGCCTCCTTATAGGGAAGTAATTCAACTTATACCACAACATCTGTCAAGTACAATCTCTTTCCCTTTTTCTATAATAAACAAAATAATTTATTAAAAAATATTAAATAATTCTATCATTAATAACACTTTAAGCTTTTGAGATTTAAACGTGAAAGCCGGACAGACAAAATATAATAGCGTTTTTTTTTAAACATACAGGAACCGCTTAAGGAAAAAAAACGTTTTAAAAGGTTTAGAATCATAACATTTCAAATTTTATTCACACAGTACAAAGTTATTTCACAACATGTCATCTCTCTCTCTTTTTCTCTCTCTCATTCTCATTCTTTCTTTCACACAGACATATCTACACAGACATGTACACATACATACAGACACACATACCATACTATTTCTAATAAAAACAAGGCATGTAGTACCTCCCCCCCCGCCCCACCCTCTCTCTTACCTTTTAAGCCGCGATTGATTTTAACATGTTGATGCATGCAGTCCAGCCTGTTGTTTTCTCAATGGAAAAAAAAATCAGTCCGGAGGTCAATGATCAAGTATTTATAGTCACGTGGTCCTGGTAAACACCAAACAACATATATCGCTTATTTCTACGATGACATCATGGTGTTTACCAGTTATTGACTTTAAGAGATCACAGTATAGATGAGAATAAATTGGTACATTGGCGGAATTACAAGCTGTCAGAAACAATTGCACTAACATAGTCACATTTAAAACTTAACTGTTGTATCTGTCATGTCGTATTTGAAACATGTCTGAATTGAAAAATGACCGAATCGAAAGATGTCCGATTTTAATGATGTCCGATTTTAATGATGTAAAATCTAAATGTAAATTTTAATGATGTCCGATTTTAATGATGTCCTACTTGAAAGATGTCCGATTAAAACGATGTCCAACTTGAGCCTTGTCCGATTTGAAAGATGTCAGATTTTAATAATGTTCCATTTGAAAGATGTCAGATATTTGAACGATGTCTGATTTAAAAGATGTCTAATTTTAATGATGTTCCATGTGAAAGATGTCAGATTTGAAATATGCCCGACTTGAAAGACTTCGATTTTAAAGAGGATCGACCTGAAAGATGAAAGATTTGAAAGATGTCCAGTTTTAATGAAGCACTATCGGAAAGATGTCCTATTTGAAGGACGTCTCACTTAAAAGATGTCCAATATTAATGCTTTCCAATTTGAAAGTTTTCCGGTTTGAGAAATAAGCGCTAAATATAAGGAAGACAATTATGATAAATTATGTTCTCAATTATACTCTGGGCAGAGGGGAACACCACTACAATCTAATACTGCGACCACATCCCTTATTTTATCTGAATTTGTTTGTTTCTATTAAAGTTCCATGTGGAGGCGAAGTGAATAAAAAATTATTTTTAAAAAAGTAAAGTTCCCCTTTCAGACCTTGTGGTCTATAGAGCAGATGATGTAAAGGTCATCTGTTTCTGTGGCCCGCGGTTGACGAGGGTGCCGTGTGGCCAGCACAATAACCAACTGCCTTTACTTTACTCCAACTAATGTCATGTACCCATTAGAGCTGGGTAGACTCAGAGGCGCCTAAGGCTCTCGAAATTAAAAATCCCATTCTTCACCAGGATTCGAACCCGGGACCCCCGATTTTGAAGTCAAGCGCTCTACCGCTCAGCGCCCACGCCTGACAGGCGGAGTGGTTGGAAATGTTTCATTCTAGGATGTCTCAACTAAGTAAATCAATTGGAAGAAAAAAAATTTTTCTATATTAATTGACTTTCAAAGGATTCTGTGACAACATTGTTCTATTTTGTGTGCAAAACATTTCAAGCGTGAGTAGTCGCGAGCAGAAGAAATATCGCACACACACACTGACATACTGTGAAAGTAACACGACAGTGACACACTCAGCCGTGTCAAATTGCCGTGCACTTGTGCCCGAATTCAAATGTGTTGGATTGTTGTTTTTTTTTTTGTCAAAAGCGAGGTTTGATAATGTGAATCTGTCGAATGCAAGAGTCTCAGAAGCTTGCACCGTACAAGGTCACCTTGGAATGGCGTTATGGTCTCCACAAACAGATCAGCACTTTTTGGTGTCAGAGGTATCACCTCCCACTCCCCGACCCTCTCCGCTTAAACTGTTACTCTTCATTAAACCATTTAAAACAACGCTTTGTGTAGCTTTAATGTTCAAACATGTCGGAACAAAACTATAAATAGCAATCTTTTTGGTGTATCCGGTGTACAACAATAAAGGAAGTGTTGAAAAAGCTAAGTTTTTTTTAAAGGTATATGCTAATATGTGTGCTCTATTAGCACTGAATAGTTGGGTTTTTTTTTAAAGGTATATGCTAATATGTGTGCTCTATTAGCACTGAATAGTTGGGTTTTTTTTTAAAGCTCTTCCGTTTTAAACATTGTCAATATTGTAATAACTTAAGTGAGGCAACTCAACGAGACAAAGACGTTTATTTACACGGAGACATGACAAACACAAAGGGGGATCTGCCTTGAGTACAGCATCTCCATATTGGCTCTCTACTTGGGCGGAAATCGTTTGTCTCTTATGTCAACATCCGACTTGTCTGGTCACTGATAGTGCGCACCTTCTTTCTGCACTATCTTGGATGGCGGTGCGCATGGCAAAGTCATAACAATATGAAGGCAACATAAGACTATTATTCTCTGAATTGTTAACCTATTTAGAAACAAATAGGCGATCAGGCTCGGTAATTAAGGAGATTTGATACAAATATGTCTACCACAAAGCATTGAGACATTGCTAAAGTGATAGCTAAATTGTTTTGTTTTTACAAAGCTTATATCAGCTCACTCTGTGTGTGTGTCTCTCTGGCCAAAATTTTTACATATTATTTCTCCGACTTCCCATCCCGGACCCGGATCAAGCTTAAATCTTGCACAATTATTTCTTTTATCTGACAACACAACAATCAATGAAAAAATAATTACAAAATTATTTAATTAACTATTGGTAATAAAGTACTTTGTTTGGTATCTCAAACAAGGGAAAGAAATAGTACTTAACTAAAGTGGTGTTATGAGCTGAATTATTCCCCTTTATATATTATCGTTTAAGTCTTATTATAGATTTAATTACATGACTGATCCAAACTAACTGATACAATTAATACAAGCTAATCTTTATTTAAAGCATTTTTTTTATTTTGCTTTTTATTTATTTCAAACGGTGATGTTCCTTTTAATGTCCTTGAAAATGTTCAGTTAGTCGTGAATTGTTTATTTAATCTCATGACTAGAGGTAAACATGGCGACAGTTTTTAGAACGCAACAAGGTCTTCAATGCGGATTCATGATTTGGCCACATACCTGGAAGGAAATAAGTGTTTTTATTTATTTTTTTAAATGTATTCTTTTCAATAGCAAACAATGACATGAACTTACTTCCTGAATTAAAAACAGACAGAACAATAAAAGGAGGAAAGATTGATTACAAATATCATTTTAGTCCCTTTGAACAAAGCCAAATAACGAAACAGGAAGTACACAGCCCTCCAAGTTTAATTTCTTGCGCATAAACGAAAGAATACAAAAGTAAAATAATGTCAAAATCCTGTTTCACATTTCCAGTGAATGTATTGAGAAACACCTACCCCCCCCCCACCCAACCCAAATTGAACACTAAACTACCTGGACTTGAGGTGTTTATTTGACAAAGCTTATGTCATCACATTCTGTCTTTAGCACCTTGAAGTGTATTTCCTTTGGTTCAGTGTTGCAGCACTACGCCTACACGTCTATGACGTAACGATGGATGACGTCAAAGAGAAAATAGACGTCATGGTCCAAGCTGCCATTTTTGTATGTTTAAGTTAATAGAGTGCTTAAATATTTTTTATTCTAAATACATTATTTTAGGGGTGAATACACTGATATGTTAAGTTAGATATTATGATAATTTCAGTCATAACTAAGAATCAGTGGCTAAGTGATGGGAGGGGGGTCCAAATTTGAAAATCCCCGAGCCCCAACTTGAGGGGGAATGACCAAAATGTGTGTCCGAAATATGTTTTTATATTAAACATTACGCCATTATCTCATGTCATGATGTCGAGTGTCAAAATGCAGGGGCTCCTAAAGAAGTCAAGCCCCCACCCCCAATCCCTAGCTACGCCACTGATATTAATAACGTTGACGTACACCGAGTGGTGCACAGTTATTGCACATGTACTTTTAAACGATGCACAGATACACATGTCGTTATACAAGTGCACTTGTTGTTAATCGTGTTCTTAAGGTCAAGGGCAGTTGGGCCGGACATTATTCGAAAGCCTTTGATGTTCCATAGAGCTGCGAACCAGCTAATGCTTAGTTGTGCACCTGTTTGACGGGTGATGCACAAACCTATGTTAGGATGCACAGGTGCATCAATTGTTAAACAGTTGCAATAGAGATGCCCGTGCGCCTATTGCTGCTGGACACTGAACAGCACTCCATGACTTTCCGGTAATCTTTTAGGGCTGCCAAGTGAAGTTTAGGTTTGTCCAGTGATGTTTAGGTTTGTCCAGTGATGTCTAGGTTTGTCCAGCGATGCCTAGGGGGGTCCAGTGATGTTTAAGGTAGTCAAATGATGTTTAGGGTTGACCTGTGATGTATAGGGTTCCGCTGCGATGTCTAGGGTTGTCTAGAGATGGTTGTTATTTATTTTTAAACTGAAACCGAACTTTAAAAAAAGTGTTGTTGTTTTATTAGTTTTATTCTAAGTTCGTCATGTAGTGATGTACTGGCGCAGCTGTTTGCGCGTGTAACAGAATGTCATTGTGCTGGTTCATCAAAACATCATTGACATCCCTATAAGGTCATTCTCACCTGAACGTCTACCCGCGGCTATTTACCTGTCTCATTTGATCTGGCTTTGTGTGTTAATTATGTTGAATCTTTAAGTGTTGTTGCGGAGATAAAGGTCGAGTAAAACGGGGGCGAGGAAGGCGTATACCCTGGAATCTTGATTTCATCTCGTGTTACTTGGAAGTGGGTGAAAGAATTGGGTCATGTAATGGTGTGTTAATTTAATGAAGCCGCTGTGTTAATTTAATGAAGCCACTGTGTTCAATTAATGAAGCCGCTGTATTAATTTAATGAAGCCGCTGTGTTCAATCAGTGAAGCCGCTGTGTTCAATTAATGAAGCCGCTGTATTCAATTAATGAAGCCGCTATGTTCAATTAATAAAGCCGCTAGTAATGAAAATATTTGGGAATTAAAATTGCATTTCTAAACATTTTTACAAAGCTTATATTAACTCACTCTGTCTAACTGTTTGTCTGGCAGGATTCTTGTAGACGTCATTTCTCCCACTTCCCATTCTCGTATCAGGTTGAAACTTTGCACAATTATTAAATGTCGTTGACAACCAGTTACTGAACTAAACATATAGAGATAATGGGGAATAAAGTGTGCAGCATGAAGAGAAATGACCGTAACTGAGTGGTTCTTTCCCTTACATAAACTATATTTTCAAAATATAATTTTTGCGCTTTGTTGTCGTGCCAAAGCAAGTTCTAGAATCAAGTCCGGGTTCTACATTTAGGCTTCACAAGCTTTTGCTTAGGGCCTCCACGTTCTCTAGGTTTCTCTCTAGAAAAAAATATCGGAGTGATTTATTTATGAATAATTACGCGTGTGTTTCAATGAGTGTAAATTAAAGATTGACCGCGGACTAACGCGGTACTCTAACCGGTCATTAACGGCTTTTACTGTGTCAGCATAGCACGGGGTGAGTGGAGACTTCGAATAGAACCAGGCCAAAATAAATGGGCGTTTTAGGATAAAAGTTAAATTATAAGAACTAAAGCAGCTAAACACATTCATTAATTTGATTATGAAGATTACAGATGCCCAACCTGTGACCGCAGCTGTGTATCAAGCATTGCCCCTTTCATTGCCCCTTTTAGTCACACAAGAAGTTGCAAAAGGATGGGGTTCCCCAGCACAGCCAACGTCACGGAGGTCACGTCTCCAGTCGGCTGTAAAATGTCACAGAGTATGAAGAAAACCAAAAGTAAAACGAATCCTCGCACAAGTTTCTAAACGTTTGTCCTGGGGGGAAGTTTAACTCACAGATATTTATTTTGTAACCTGCAGTGGAAATTCAACATGAGTAGATCGGTGAACAAACGAACATAAGTTTGTGTTTGTGAAGTTTGAACAAATAATCCTGATTTTAAAAAGGTGAGCTCCCCCTATGCAGGCCTGTAGCTACATGTTCGCTAACTATACAAGAAGGCGGAGTAGGATACTGAGGGCAAAGGAAAGGGAGAGAGAGAGAGAGAGAGAGAGAGGGCGGGAGGGAGGCAGACAACGAAATAGAGAGATGGGTGGAATGCTAGAAACGTAAGAAGGAAAAAAAGAGGAAAGAGAGAGGGAGGGGGGACAAAGGAGGGGGGGGGCGAATAGACTGCGAGAGAAAGCGAAAAAAAAAACTAACGAAGAAGAAGAAGCAACGAAAAATGACTACGTCTGTGGTACAAAAAAAGTCTTGGATTAGGAATGTTGAATTAGTGAAGCTATTGGAGTGAAGGCATGTTCCTTCTTCATCCCCGTGGAAGCAGCTTATGACATGCACATCGTGTTGACGACCCTCGCTTGCTGGCTCGAGACTTGATTTGACCTCTCGGGGATGATGCTCTACTCTAATCCTAGACTTTACATTTGTAATCACCACTGTTGTTGTTTTAAATAAAACATATTGACATAACACATAGAGACATAACACACGACGGACACACACGCATAACTGTGCGCCCTCCGTTGGGAAAATGTATTTCCATCACTAGTAACACTACTAACACATCTATGTACTTTCACAGAGAGAGAGAGAGAAGAGACAGACAGATTGACAGACAGACAGAAAAAAAGAGAGTGCATGGAAAGCATTTTTAATATTTGAAAGTTGGTTTGGATGATTACGAAAAGAGAAGGTGTGTGTGTGTGTGTGTGAGAGAGAGAGAGAGAGACACACACACACACACACAGAGGCAGAGAGAGAGAGAGAGAGAAAAACAGAGTGAGAGAGACACACACACACACACAGACAGAGAGAGACACAGAGAGAGAGAGAGAGAGAGGCACACACACACAGAGAGGCAGAGAGATTGAGACTGACAGACTGAAAGAGGAAAAGCGGATGAACAGAATGAAGAGAGAAATAAAGATGGGAGATAAACCTGTCTGTGATGTAGACATCCAGATAATGGAAAGTCGGTTTCAGGGGGGTACTTGAGAGAAGAGAGAGTGAGAATATGAGAGAGAGAGAGAATGAGAATATGAGAAAGAGAGAGAGAGAGAGAGAGAAGGAGAGCGTGAGGGTGGAATAAGGGAACAATAAAGAGATTGAAGAAAAGTGTGTCAAAAAAGAATCTAGAGAAGACAAAAACTGAGAAGAGGATCTAGCGAACGAAAAAAGAAAAGATAATTAGAGAGGGAGAGAGAGAGAGAGAGAGAGAGAGAGAGATCATAAATACAATCAACATCAACTACTCTCTCTAACGTTTCAAAACGAGGTTGGGCTGTGGTCCAAGACTGTAATAACTTGCGCTAATGCACAGCCAGTCGTCTGAGGTGAAACCTGATTTTGTTTAACCTTTCCGTCGCGGCAGCTGGAACAGCCGGTAAATACAAACAGCTGAAATGTAACCATTTTATATAACCAACAATACATAGGAGATTATGTTTGACCTTTGACTCGCATATATTTTCTCTGGCACTGAAGGGCGTAAACATGAACAATAGGATCAATCCGATTCGGGATATTTGACCATAATTACATTATCGATAATCATTATCTGTTAAAGTGTGTACAGCATTTCTTATTGGCTAGACATTGTCACGTGAATGGTAACATTACATTTATTGATCAAATCAAAAATAATATACACCAAAAATCTGTTGTTGTTTTTTTTGGGTGGGGGTGGGATTTGTTAACATCAAAAATAAAAACAAAAACTTTATTTTTATATACAGGGCTATATGTTCTGTACATTACAATAAAGAAATTCTCAGTTTTGTTTACGTCTGATTTTATTGATTTTCTTTTGGTTTCTGATCTATACATAACAAAAATAATAATTCTACTTTAAAATGCTTTTTTAACGGTTGGGGAGGGGTATTTGAAGTGGGAGTAGCAGAAGGGCTGAGAAAGACGGGTGTTCACCATACCAGGCATATTAGTTAGGGTGCAAAATGGAACTAGTGCAGGACTATTAGAGACTTGTTCTCGAATGTTGAGTCAACAACTAGTGGGCTTTAATTTAAACCACTTAGAAAAAAATGGGCCTGGAGAGAAGGGGCGCTACCGGGTAAAAGGGAACTGCTTGGCAGGAGCGTTGCACACACACACGTATGATGATGTCTTGATTGGATGCCAGTTGGCGCTTAAAAATGTGACACAGTCTAACAATCTGCAGAATTAACTTTGTTTTGACAACTACAATCAGAGAGAGGGAGAAAGAGAGAGAGAGACAGTGAGAGAGAGAGAGAGAGAGAGAGAGAGAGAGAAGGAGGGAGCGGGTGGGCGTATGTCTGTTTATCTTTATATTGTTTGCTTACATTATAAACAAAACTTAGGCCTAATCTCTCTCTCTCTCTCTTTCTCTCTCTCTCTCTCTGTCTCACACACACACTCTCTCTCTTTCTCTCAATATATAGCCTAGAAATGAACCCACATGGCTGCCTCTGTCACTTAGTTCATTGCACTTTTATTTCTTTTCATTCGTTCTTCTACAGCAGTCATGCCCAAACCACGGCCCGCAGGCCATATCCGGTCCATGTCGCGTTACTTACCGAACCCTCTGTAGAGTGTCCATCAAGGAAGGGGTCGAGCATGCCACCTTTATAAGAGGCAGCGAAAATGAGATTCCTCAGTATTCCTATAATGTACCGCCACTTACCGTGAAAGAGCAGTCACCGCAGCGTAAGGTCCCCGTTGATGAACATCGTGGAGGATGGGCCAGCTTAGAGAATCATTTCTTTTCTCTTTACCAAGTGCAATGCTTGTTCGCTGGAACGTACTGTGGGAGCACACTGGAGAAAAGGCTTCCATTCCGTTAGTCTGTCTTCCCTAACAGACGTTTCCATGATGCGTCACGATGAGGCCTGGACTGCAGCCTCCGCAAAACGACCTCCCAAAACTTCTACTAGAAGCTCGGTTCCATTGGGCACTACGACATTTGTGTATGTGCATGTGTGTGAGTGTGTGTGTGTGTGTTTGTGTGGCTGATGTGACTGAGACCAATTGTTAGAGTAGGCCTCAACACTGACCTGCAACGTCACAACATGTGGGGCAGTTTAGACCAATAACTCGTTATCAAGTCGTACAGACCTGTGACGTGGAAACGAGCTATTGTTCTACAATGCCCACATGTTGTGACGTGGAAGGTAAATGTATTCCCCCCCCCACACACACACTTTCAGGTCAACAGGTTGGCCACCCTACGATTCGCTTCTCTAGTGAACTAACGACATGCTTAGAGCACCCATTGTTAGAACCACTGGTCCAATGGAAATGATCCAGTTGACCTCTAGTGGATCGTGCATAATGCAGATTTTGTTTTTGTGGATGCACTCTACAGAACCTAGATGTGTGTAAACGCTGCGTAAGGAGGTTTTCAAGTCACTTACCCTGAATAATCAGCGTATATGTGTGCAGGCCTTTGTGCTTGTGTGTCTAATGTCTCTTTAGTTTCCAACGCTCAGATATATTCAATTTACTTGTTTATAAGTGTGTGTGTGTATCTATATGTGTTTGTGTGCTCCTATTGCTGTGCATGTGTAAAACAATAAATATATAGGTCTAACGGTTTGTGTGCAAGATTTATTTATATGCATGCCATTACCAGCTACCGAAACAATGTTTTAGTAACAGGAACTCCCCTCCACTTCTAAACTGCCCCCCACTCACCTCCCCTTCTTCCATTTCTTCTCACGGTACGCCGTGAAATAACAATAACACTAGCAGCAGACGACCTGGTTGTAGGTAGACAGGATCAGGAGGCCGCCAGTTTCAAGCAGTGTGTGTGTATCATGCAATTCACTGAATCTTCTCTCTTTCAAATGTTCCAGGACACTTTAGAGCCACACATGGCTTTTTGAAGTATTCCAGTTGGGGTGTTCTGTGTTTTTCTTGTGTTCTTGTTTTTCTCGTATTTGTGTTTTTTTTCCAAGTTAAAAAATAAATAAATTATTAAATCTTTGGTTTCGTAATGAGCTGGAGAATTAACGTAAAGGTTTATTTCGTTTGAGTCTGAGGATTTTTTTCTGTACATCTGTGTTTTTCTCGAGAGATAGATGTAGGACTATGGGATGCAATCATCATTGGAAACTAGACGGAGAGTTACAGTTCATACCTGGAGCTCTTCTGTGTTTGGTCGTGAGTGTGTATGTGTGTAGTTTCTTGCTCTGATTCCATACAATTCCCAAAAGTCAAGCAAAAGAGAAAGTTTTAAAAGTTATTTATGTTTGAAAATAAAGTTTTTCCCGTGTTCCGTCACAAACAGAAAAACTTGCCCTCGTGGAACCCGCTCGATTTTGGATAATTAAAAAACAAAGGAGGATGCTTTGAGGGCATATATCATCATTCCTCTTTCAATTTCGGATGTGCATTTCTGAGTCTTCTCCTTTTATCATAGTTGTCATTGGTTCTAGTGCTGGGAATGCGAATCATTTTTTCTATGTTGAAAAGTTGATTAATGTCATTCAACATGCTCCCAGCCTGAAAAGGGGGAAACACTCTTCATCGTTCTCACAACGCAACTTTGGCGCCTTTTTTTTTGTACTCTTCCAAGTCGACGTGTTTCTGTGTGATTGTGTTAGGAACCAGTCGAAATTCTAGTTGGCAATTAACATGTCATTTCGACTTTTTAACAAAGTGGACAAAATGCAGGTAAGGGCGGATAACTTACATAACTTGTTATTTTAATGGAGTCGGTTATCTCCCCCACTCTGGACACCGCTGCGTGGAAAAGTTTATTTTATCTTAACTATTGCCCCCGAGAACCCCCCAGCTTCCTGTCGACGATGTATCCCAACACCAGCAGCTTCCGTTTTTTTTTTATGCGAGTGCCCTCGTTAATATGTCGGAACTCGCGCGTGCTCTTCTTCACGTGCGAGAAGTGGGTGTGTCTATCAGACAACACGCGGCATTGTTATGAAAATAGACACCGGGAGAAAAAAAAAAGTCTGAAGGAAATCTTTCAATCTTTACTTCCGTGGTGGTTTCACTGGTGAGACTTTTGGGACTTCACAGGGAAATTTGTTTCGTTTTTATTTACCCCATCCTTTGCGCGTTCCATCTTTTTTATTTTCTTACTTCTGTCCATTCTTTTTTTCTCCCGCCTTTTTTTGTTGTTGTTGACTGACTGGAGACAGATCATTTCTCCGACATTAGCACAGAGTTCAACAGGTGTCGAAATGAAACGCTTAGGTGATTTTTAAAGCTTTTGAATTAAATTACCTGGCTCCCCGTATCATGTGTGCTTCCGTACGCGACCTGTTGGCCCGATGACGTCAATGGGGGTAATTTCTGTCCTTAACACACACATGTAAATGTGCACACACGTATATGTACACACTCAGATATGTACACACGCAGACAGTGCCTGACCTGATTTTTTACACACAGTTGTAGAGAATCTAGAGTTGATAAGTAATGAAGTTGCATCTTTTGCTTACACCCTAGATTATATTTCATGCTGATTACGCAGTTCACGCGATAATATGAAAACCTACTTATTAATTGTTGTTTAAATTATGTCCAACTTATATGCATACTAAATAGATTTTTTCTCTTTAAAAAAAGTTTTGTGTGTGTGTGTGTGTATATGTAGTAGTTAGTATAACAGAACTTACGTAACATAGCAATACACATTTTAAAAAAAATTGACAAAAAATCTAAAACCGTTTGCATAAATGTGTTAAAAATATGATAAATGTTAATCTCCCCTACTATGGAGCCTCCCATGTTTGTTACTATTAATAGTGAATAGTTGTAAAAGTGATGTATTTTTATGAAAAAAAAAACTGCTTGCATAAGTGATTTAAAAATTAGATTTTTCGCTTTCAGAAAAGAAAAAAGTAGCCGTTGCATCAGAACTTTGAATGGGCTAAAATATTATGGTGTCGGTATCTTTTTACGAGATCTAAACGGGACAGACGGACAGACATTCCACACAAAACTAATAGCGTCTTTTTACCTTTCTGGGGCCGCTAAAAACAAAAATAACAACAAAAGTCTTATTTAATATAGTGCATTGTAAGACTTTTGCAAATCATCCCTCCCTAATGGTGAAACCATGGTTACATGAGATGTATGTTGGTAATATTCATCATTGGCCTCCTTCATTCGTAGAACGACTAGGGTTCATCTGGGACACTTTTTCATGTGACTGTGGAGCCCTAGTTTGGAGGGACACTCCCGTCATAGAATAAATCTGCATAACATTTCCTTTCCTATAAGTACGCAGTGATTTCAGTCACTAAAAAAGTCTTTGAAGGCGCCTCTAGATGGACGAGGGGTGATACAAAGGGTGGGGGGATTACAATTGATCTCCCATCCTTACCCAACCAGTTTGGATTTATAAGAATAATATATGGGTGAAGTGGCGTAGCTAGAGTGGGGGAGGAGGGGGGAGAATATGAAAACTCCCCTGCCCCTATTTAAGGGAGGCCCCCAAATGAATGTTCGAAATTATTTTTTACATTAAATATTAAATATTACGCAAAATGCAGGGGCCCCTAAAGATGTCAAGGCCCCCCCCCCGCGGTGCCCCAAATGATGGCCAATTCCTAGCTACGCCATTGTATGGGTGCTATATAGAAAACAAAAGATACCCGTGTAATCTACTGTGAGTATAAAACGATAAAGCTACACTAGATATACTAGAAAGCTTGCTGTCCTTCAAAGCTGCATACTATATCAAGAGGCCCGAACAAGACTCTGGCCCCAAAACCTCCTAAAGAACAAACAACTATACGGAGAACTGCCTGATCTGGAAACCACTTTGCCGTTCATCTCAGATCTAGGATTACTGATCTGAACTCTCTGACATGTCAAATGAGACCGAAGAAGAAGAATCTGGAAAGGGTCAATCGCATGACAATTAACTATTTATTTTAGAAAAGATCTTTGCGCGATCAACACAAAGCTTCGATCCAGTCTTACATTAGACTCGGGCAGGGGCGTAGCTAGGAATTTTCCATCATTTGGGGGCCCGAGGGGGCTTAACCTCTTTGGGGGCCCCTGCATTTTACGTAATATTTAATATTTAATGTTAAAAAAACACATTCATTTGGGGGCCCCCTCAAGTGGGGGCCCGGGGGCGATTTTTAAATTCTCCCCCCTGCTCCCCCCACCCTAGCTACGCCACTGGACTCGGGGTTCAAAGCTGATGTCCAAAGGGAAGAAAGCATATAATTGCAGCTTTTGTGAGCCTTGAACTCTTCCCACTTAGGATGACACCAGTGGGCATACATCAGCAACAGGCTATGTGCTAACGTCTGATCTTCCGCATTCTCCAAGCGAATACCTCCCATCTCCATCAAAGCCAATCGGATAATTGTAAATCACTAATTTGGGTTTTAAAAAAAAACTCACACCAGAAAAGAAGAGGGTTTGGGGAATAGCTTAAAAGTAATGAACGGGGGGTGGGGGACATTCATGTGCCAGGTAATCAGCTACGAATGCCAAGTGTACACATGCACTGGTAGAGAGCCGGAAGGTCAGACCGTCCCCGATAGACTAGTGCTCAACTATGCGTTCTTAACCCGACTTGATTATTCGGTTCCGATTGACTTAGTTGGAGAACCATCTGATCACTGACACTTACATCTATCTTTGGTTTTGATAAAAACTGCTACTATAGCCTTTGTCTTTAAAGCAGTCACTTTAATTTTCGTTCTTTATCATTCGGTGTTTGTTGTCTTCCTCGTTGTGAATTGGAAACAATTTTAACTCTTTCTCTCCGTAATTTTTCTTTCCACGGTTGGACGGAATTCTTCATTTTGCTCATGACTATTTCACTCCCCTGTTATGATTGAGCTTCAATAACGTTTTCGTTTGTTATCAGAAAATGTTTGTATTTGGTCCAGAATTAAAGGGAACTGCATGCTCTTTTTATAGAACACAAAGTAAAGTTTATAAAGTTAAGCATTAATTTAATTTAATGAGGTCAAATCAACGATGGTAACGTCAATTAGGAGAGAAAGAGTTCACGCTCTGCATTTAAATATACTCTGTAACAAGGACTAGGTTTCTCTGCCAGGTGTAATGAACAACTAACCCAAAGCAAACAACTCAACAGTTTCTACTACAGAATGAATGAAGTGTGAGATATATATAAAGTGTGGGGAGGCGGAGGTAGAGCGCGTGCCCGATATAAGTCAAGTAGTGACCTGCCTGTATGGACAAGTTCCATGTCCAGTTGGATGGTACTGCCAGCCTGTTCACGTTTTTGGCAGAGCCGTATCCTGGGGTCTCGAGTTTAAATCTGGGTGGACTAAGTTTTTAAATCGGTATTGTGTGAAACTGTTCGGAGTGGTCATTATGGTGACCACATGACACCCTCGTTGTGGTCACTTTAAAAAAGTAGAAGGGGGGGGGGTAAGAGCAATATCATATATATTTAGAGATAGAGAGAATGAGATAGAAGAGAGAATGAGATAGAAGAGAGAATGAGATAGAAGAGAGAATGAGATAGAAGAGAGAATGAGATAGAAGAGAGAATGAGATAGAAGAGAGAATGAGATAGAAGAGAGAATGAGATAGAAGAGAGAATGAGATAGAAGAGAGAATGAGATAGAAGAGAGATAGAAGAGAGAATGAGATAGAAGAGAGAATGAGATAGAAGAGAGAATGAGATAGAAGAGAGAATGAGATAGAAGAGAGATAGAAGAGGGAATGAGATAGAAGAGAGAATAAGATAGAAGAGAGAATGAGATAGAAGAGAGAATGAGATAGAAGAGAGATAGAAGAGAGAATGAGAAAGAAGAGAGAATGAGATGGAAGAGAGATAGAAGAGAGAATGAGAAAGAAGAGAGAATGAGATAGAAGAGAGAAAGAAGAGAGAATGAGATAGAAGAGAGAATAAGATAGAAGAGAGATAGAAGAGAGAATGAGAAAGAAGAGAGATAGAAGAGAGAATGAGAAAGAAGAGAGAATGAGATAGAAGAGAGATAGAAGAGAGAATGAGATAGAAGAGAGAATGAGATAGAAGAGAGAATGAGATAGAAGAGAGAATGAGAAAGAAGAGAGAATGAGATAGAAGAGAGAATGAGATAAAAGAGAGAATGAGATAGAAGAGAGATAGAAGAGAGAATAAGTTAGAAGAGAGAGTGAGATAGAAGAGAGAATGAGATAGAAGAGAGATAGAAGAGAGAATGAGATAGAAGAGAGATAGAAGAGAGAATGAGATAGAAGAGAGAATGAGATAGAAGAGAGATAGAAGAGAGAATGAGATAGAAGAGAGAATGAGATAGAAGAGAGAATGAGATAGAAGAGAGAATGAGATAGTAGAGAGAATGTTTTTTTTTCTTCCTTGCTTTTACTTGTGCCAATTAAATTCCAACGTCTCTCTTTACACTGTCTTGTACTGGTCATTCCCAGGTAGCATGTGGTCAGGCACCTGTTTATTCAATAGCAAAACAAATTAGTTCCAGCAATATTTAATCTGGTGCTCAAACGGCAAGCGTTCTTATCAGGATTAAATATACCTTTACAGTTGGCACTTTTGGACATTTAATAAACTATATTTGTTGTTTTCGGAAATTCTTTTCGCCACATCCTCTTGTCCTTCAGACCAGCTAATCTCAACTCACTAGATAGGCTACTGGAAAGACGATGTGCTACACTATAAATGGTGCAAAGGTTTGATTAAAAAAATTGTTTTAGAACCATTGGACACATAGATCACTATGACCTAGTCGTGCAAATAAATCCCGCACTGTGTGAGTCCGAGTGTTATCTCCCTTACTGCTATTTAAACCTTCACTTCGTTGCATGTGCCAGATACAAGCAGTGATATGGACATCCCATTAGACTTTACCTCTAAATGAAAGTGAAATACCCCGGTGTTACTAAGAATAACCTTTGCCATTGGCGGAAAGTTTCAGTACGGAGTAATTCCCGATATACCGTATTACCTGTATAACCCACTTACGCCTATACCACTTACGAATCACAAAAAAAGTAAAACAAAATAACCCATAACATTTTTAACCCATTACATTTTTACTACACACCCATTACATTTTGACCACACACATTACATTTTTACCACAAACCAATTACATTTTTACCACACACCCATTACATTTTTACCACACACCTATTACATTTTTACCACACATCCATTACATTTTTACCACACACCCATTACATTTTTACCACACACCCATTACATTTTTACCACACATCCATTACATTTTTACCATACACCCAAGACATTTTTACCACACACTTATATCAATTTTTACCACACATCCATTACATTTTTTTTACCACACACCCATTATATTTTTACCACACACTTATTACAATTTTTACCACACATCCATTACATTTTTACCACTCACTTATTACAATTTTTACCACACACCCATTACATTTTTACCACACACCCATTACATTTTTACCACACACCCATTACATTTGTTTGTTTACCTCTATACTCTCACACACATTTTACTTAGGTTAAAACAACAACAACACACCTTGGACACAAACTCAAACAATATCAACCAGCATTTATTAGATTGATGGCGCGAAGACTTTTAAGCCTTTTATCAAGCCCCTTTGATGTGTCTTTTTTTTGTTCAAGTCAATAAGTCGCCTCTATTCACTGTCAACAGAAGTCAATAAGTCGCCTCTATTCACTGTCAACAGAAGTCAATAAGTCGCCTCTATTCACTGTCAACAGAAGTCAATAAGTCGCCTCTATTCACTGTCAACAGAAGTCAATAAGTCGCCTCTATTCACTGTCAACAGAAGTCAATAAGTCGCCTCTATTCACTGTAAACAGAAGTCAATAAGTCGCCTCTATTCACTGTAAACACAAGTCAATAAGTCGCCTCTATTCACTGTAAACAGAAGTCAATAAGTCGCTTCTATTCACTGTAAACACAAGTCAATAAGTCGCCTCTATTCACTGTAAACAGAAGTCAATAAGTCGCCTCTATTCACTGTCAACAGAAGTCAATAAGTCGCCTCTATTCACTGTCAACAGAAGTCAATAAGTCGCCTCTATTCACTGTAAACACAAGTCAATAAGTCGCCTCTATTCACTGTAAACACAAGTCAATTAGTCGCCTCTATTCACTGTAAACACAAGTCAATAAGTCGCCTCTATTCACTGTAAACACAAGTCAATAAGTCGCCTCTATTCACTGTAAACACAAGTCAATAAGTCGCCTCTATTCACTGTAAACACAAGTCAATAAGTCGCCTCTATTCACTGTAAACACAAGTCAATAAGTCGCCTCTATTCACTGTAAACAGAAGTCGCACTTTTCTCGACAATTTTGTTCCCCACTAAATACAACAAGTTGAACGCCCTGAACAAAATTCTATTACCACCAACCAGTTCAGCCTACATTTACCTTCATAACCCCCTCCTTGACTTCTTCCAGGCTGTTCTGGAATATAATTCAGGTCAATTACATCTCCCCACCCCCCTTTTTTTATTTCACACACAAAGAAAAAAACAACTTCCAGCCTTTTGTCCCATGATTCTTGAATAGGTTGAAATCCAGTAGTGCTAAAATAATAAGTTCCACTCAAGTCGACTCAGCTGTTTAAATAGACACCTGAAGATGGGACTTTATTGCCTATACTTGTAGAGCTCAACAATGTTCTACAGAAAGCATTTTTTCGTCCAACTTTGGCTGCCCATAGGCCTCCGTAGCCAGGCCTGGGGCCGTGTGAAAGTGATGTTAAGAAAAACAGCAACAAAAAAAAAAATATAAGAAAATAAACGAAGATAGAAAAGTCAATGACCTTAACTGAAACAAAAGTATGTGAAGATTGGCAATACGTAAAATATGTTATGCTGATATTTGATAGACCAATCGGTCTAGATATTTGATCGGCAAGTCAATGGCCTGAGTCACGACCTACAAACCAATGTTTTAAGCTGGAGTTTAGGTGCAAACTTATAATAGCCTTATATAAATAAGAGACGAATGCTTGCATTCTATTGAGATCTTGACACATTATTGGGATAAACATTTTAATACTCCAGTGAAAAACGGAATTAAGAAACAAAACCTTGTATGAATTTGTCCTAGCATGTGCATTAGAAAAAGAAATGCATTGTTTGTTTGACATGTTTCGGATGTTCCTTCAGAATTGAAGATTATCCAAGCCAAAACCTCACGTAGGACGTGCGGGGAAGGGCGGCGTGCAGGATTCGAACCCGGGGCCATCGCGATGACAGATCAGAGCGTACACCACACGACCAGGCAGCCACATTTTGCCTTCTGTGTGTTTTATCGAGTAGTCGTATAGACTTGCTACGCTCATACCTGGTGAGCGTTAGACGTGAGTACATCTCTAGATGTAAGTCCACTCTCAGAGTCACAGACACTATAACACAAGTACAACCTGGCAGCGGAATAATTGCCAGGAAGTTTCAGCCCTCGTCTCGGGCGCCACTTGTTTT